>NC_053432.1:24779359-24931979 GCF_007990345.1 Gossypium hirsutum | reverse complement strand
TCTAGAAATATATCTTTTCCACTCGAAACATTGTGATTTCCTGAAACTAGACTCATGTCCCCACCTATGTATTTTTTATAGAATTTTTGGTCGGCCAATTAGTACAGTTTATTAGTCAAGTCTCCCATGTTACAGGGTCGACTACACTGACCTTTTCCCACTACGACTGGGATATCTCTCTGCACAGAGCTTCAATACTGATGCCGTTTGTTCCTATGGAAACTAGACTCAGAGAGGAATCCATACATATATGGTATGACCCCTAATTATCTCTGGTCAATTTATAGTGAATTCCAAAGGCGGAACAGGGAATCCAGAAACTGTTCTGGCCCTGTTCCACAAGAACCCGAATATCTCTTACTGTACTGTTCCTATGATTGTTTCGTTACTTCCATATGAAAGTAGATTCATCAAGGTTCGATTACATAATTTATTCACTATTTAATTCCACTCCTACGAATTCTTGTGATTTTCCAATCCACACCACTGCTGCTATCAGCTTCTGTTTTCAAAGTAACCTTACCTAATTTGGGGTTTCATGGACCAACTAGGCCTTGTCATACATAAGCCCACATATGATCATACTTAGCCATTCTAGTGCTGATCATTTGCTCAACACTTCCATTCCAACTATAGTTACATCATGAAACCATCTATACATTCATAATACGAATGGTCTAATGCCATACTCCACTTCTACAAGCCATTTTCGCATGGCTGTACGCTTATACATTTCATAAAGTACTCGAAAGACAACAATGGGTAGTCCTATACATGCCATATCAAAATCCAACCAAAATAGTACCCAAAGAGCCTTTGATAGTGTGGGCGACTTCGACTTCAAGATCCCGAGTCCGATAGCTGGAGAACCAAAAATCTATAAACAGAGGAGCAATGTAACGAGTAAGCAATTTATGCTTAGTAAGTTTGAGCAAGGAATTCCAGCATGCACAAAGAATAGCACACATTTAGCTAAACGGAATATTTCATAATACGCAATTTACCGATATCAAACTTGCTTCACAACATTAACAACCCTTATGTACATACACAATAAACTAACTTGGCCGAAGGCCGGTAGCTCGTTATCAACTGAGCGAACATTTATTTGTAAGGGCTCAATTAAATTCAACACATACGTAACATATCCACATATTGGGATGTTTTTCGAGTATTCGCTGGAATTTACAGCAAGCTCATTCATTACCAAATCACGTACCTTCGGGATTTAACCGGATATAGCTCCTCGTTCAAATGCCTTCGGGACATAGCCCGGTTTTAGTAACTCACACAATGCCTTCGGGACATAACCCGGATTTAACAACTCGCACGAATGCCTTCGGGACTTAACCCGGATTTAATAACTCGCACGAATGCCTTCGGGACTTAACCCGGATTTAGTATCTCGCACAAAGGCCTTCGGATCTTAGTCCGGATATATTCACTTAGCACAAAGCCTTCGGGACTTAGCCCAGACAGCATTCAATTAATCATGCACATCTAACAATAATTCATGGCACATTCATATTTCATTTTCATTTGCGAAACTCAAACACAAGGCACATATCGTCCTTGCACATTCGGCTCAATAGCCACACATAGAGCATGATTTAATCACATCGTAATTTAAGCTCTCTTACTCAAGAACTTACCTCGGGTGTTGTCGAACGATTCCGCTAGCTATTCAACCACTTTTTCCTTCCCTTTATCGGATTTATTTCCCCTTTGCTCTTGAGCTTAACCAAACAAATAAATTGATTTCATCATTTAGGCATCAAAAAGATGAACACAAGGCACTTAGCCCATATTTATACATTAGACATTAAAGTCTCATATATGCAAAAATCATGCATCAACACAACATATTAGCTAATTTTTTCCCCTTGGCCGAATATGCATGTCCATTTTTGGGGTCGATTTCAACACTTAATACACACATATACACACTAGTAAAGCATCCTCCCCCTTTTCATCAATTTAACACATGCATTGCTCATTAACATGCAAAGTTACATTCGGCCTTAGCACACATCTTGCTAGCCGATTCTTCTCCATTTAGCAACCAATGCACATATGTGCTCACACAAAAATGCTAAAAAGGAGGTTCAAGAATCATCAAGCCATCATCACATGCATCATTAACAAGCTTCATATTTTGCATGCAATGGCATTAACACAACCTCCACCTAGGCCGAATCTTAACTCACCCTCATGCCTCATCACCACAACATCAAACATCAACCAAGAATGATGCATCCATGGTCAAGTGCCATTTCCATCACATAGCAAGATTTAGACCATGGGTTAGGTAGAACTCAAGCTAACAACTAAAACATGCATGCCTCTCATGGAACATCATCAAACATACCTTAGCCTAGCTACATGCATGGCCGAATCTCTTCACCTTTCTTCTTCTTTCCTCCTTAAAATTTTTGGCCAAGGATGAACCAAAGGATGAGAAAATTTTTCTTTGTTTTTCTTTCTAGTTTTGGCAAGCATGAAGATGAGAAAGGATGAACAAAATTCCCCTTTCTCTTCTTTAGCTCACGGCAATGGGGGGACAAACACTACACACACATTTTTTTTTCTTTTGTTTTCCATTTCTTTATTACCCATACTCCTTATTTTATTCTTCCATTAACAAAACATGTTTCATGACATGTTTTGCCCATCATTCCTTGTCATGGCCGGCCACTACTCATTAGGGGGGAATTTGACATGCAAGTCCCCCCTTTGTCCACATGCACTAATAGGTCCTCACACATTGACCTATCACATTTTAGAATTTTCTCACATAAGTCCTATTGACTAAATTCACATGAAATCAACCAAATTGAAGCTTGAAATTTTTACACATTCATAATTACATATTCTAGACAATAAGTATCACATTCAAACATTTTGGTGACTCGGTTTAGCGGTCCCGAAACCACTTCCCGACTAGGGTCAACTTTGGGCTGTCACAACTCTCCCCCACTTAAGAAATTTTCGTCCCCGAAAATCTTACCGGTAAATAGGTTTGGGTATCGATCTTTCATCGAGCTCTCGGTCTCCCAAGTAGCTTCCTCGATCCCGTGTTTGAGCCATAACACCTTTACTAGCGGAACTCTTTTGTTTCACAACTCCTTCACTTCACGAGCTAGGATACGCATCGGTTCTTCTTCATAGCTCATGTCGACTTGAATTTCAACCTCTGATGGGCTAATTATGTGCGATGGATCAGATCGATAGCGTCGAAGCATCGAAACATGAAAGACGTCATGAATCTTTTCAAGCTCCGGGGGCAAAATCAATCTATACGCAACCGGGCCAACTCGTTCGGAGATTTCGTACGGCCCAATGAATCTTGGGCTCAACTTGCCCTTACGGCCGAACCTGAGTATCTTTTTCCAAGGTGAAACCTTAAGGAACACTTTGTCTCCCACCTGATACTCGATGTCTTTTCGTTTCAAATCTGCGTACGATTTCTGACGATCCGTGGCTACCTTCAGACTTTCACGGATTACCTTTACTTTCTGTTCAGCATCTCTAATCAAATCAACTCCGAAAATTTTACTTTCACCGAGCTCGGTCCAAAACAATGGTGTACGGCATTTACGACCGTACAAAGCCTCGTAAGGTGCCATCTTAATACTTGATTGAAAACTATTGTTGTAAGTGAATTCAATCAAAGGTAAATATCGTTCCCATGAACTACTGAACTCGAGGATGCAACATCTCAACATATCCTCAAGTATCTGAATTATCCGCTCGGATTGACCATCGGTTTGGGGGTGAAAAGCAGTGCTAAAATGCAGCTTGGTACCCAGAGCTTCTTGCAATTTCTTCCAAAATCGTGAGGTGAATCTCGGATCTCTATCCGACACGATAGAAATAGGTACCCCGTGTAATCTCACAATTTGATAAACGTACAATTCAGCTAGTTTCTCCAATGAAAAATCCGTACGTACGGGGATGAAATGAGCCGACTTAGTCAGTCTATCAACAATAACCCATATCGCATCCTTCTTACTTGTTGACAAGGGCAGTCCGGACACAAAGTCCATTGTGACTCGATCCCATTTCCACTCGGGTATCATGATCGGCTGGAGTAATCCTGAAGGCACTTGATGTTCCGCTTTCACTTGTTGACATATCAAACATCTCGAAACAAAGTCGGAGATGTCCCGTTTCATACCATGCCACCAAAATTGACGTTTCAAAACGTTGTACATTTTCGTACTCCCCGGGTGAATTGACATTCGGCTACAATGGGCTTCGTTCAGAATCATCGAAATGAGTTCCGAATTCCTTGGAACACACAAACGATTTCTGAACCTCAAACAATCATCATCATCAATTTGAAACTCCGATTCCTCGTTCGGAAAACACTTAGCCCGTTTTGCAACCAATTCATCATCGACTTTCTGAGCTTCACGAATTTGGTGAGTCAATAATGGTTTAGCTTTTAATTCAGCTACTAACACACTGTCTGGTAGAACAGACAAATGCACGTTCATCGCTCGTAAAGCAAACAATGACTTCCGGCTTAAGGCGTCCGCAACCACGTTAGCCTTTCCCGGGTGGTAATCAATGACAAGCTCGTAATCTTTCAACAACTCAAGCCAACGTCTTTGTCGCAGATTCAAGTCTCGTTGAGTCATCAAATATTTGAGACTTTTGTGATCCGAAAATACATGGCACTTCTCACCAAACAGATAATGTCGCCATATTTTTAAAGCAAACACGATGGCAGCTAGTTCGAGATCATGGGTCGGATAATTCCTCTCGTGTGGCTTCAATTGTCTCGACGCATAGGCCACGACTCGACCTTCTTGCATCAATACGCAACCCAACCCAAGTAGGGATGCGTCACTATAGATGACAAACTCTTTACCTGATTCGGGTTGCACCAAAATTGGAGCTTCAGTCAAATGAGTTTTCAGTTGGTCGAAACTTTTCTGACATTTCTCCGTCCACTCGAACTTAACATCCTTTTGAAGTAGCTTCGTCATTGGTGTGGCTATCATCGAGAACCTTTCACAAATCGTCGATAATAACCGGCGAGCCCCAAAAAGCTCCGAACTTCAGTAACATTTCTCGGAGGTTTCCAGTCAAGTATGGCTGAAATTTTGTTCGGGTCAACTCGAATACCCGACGCGGATACCACATGACCCAAGAAGCTAACCTCTCTTAACCAGAACTCACACTTACTAAACTTAGCATATAACTGCTTATCCCGTAAAATTTGCAGCACTAGCCTCAGATGCTCAGCATGTTCGGTCTCGTCTCTTGAATAGACCAAAATGTCATCAATGAACACCACTACGAACCGATCCAAATACGGCCTGAAGATCCGATTCATCAAATCCATAAATACTGCAGGGGCATTAGTGAGCCCAAACGGCATCACTAAGAATTCGTAGTGACCATATCTCGTTCTGAAGGCAGTTTTGGGAATATCTGAATCTCGGATTTGCAACTGATAATAGCCCGATCTCAAATCTATTTTTGAGAACACCGAGGCTCCCTTCAGTTGGTCGAACAAATCATCGATGCGCGGCAACGGATATTTGTTCTTTATCGTCACTTTATTCAGCTGACGATAGTCAATGCACAACCTCATGGTTCCGTCCTTCTTTTTCACGAACAATACTGGTGCACCCCAAGGTGAGAAACTTGGTCGAGCGAAACCTCTATCCGTCAGTTCTTGCAACTGAGCTTTCAACTCCTTTAACTCGGTTGGTGCCATACGATACGGAGCTATCGAAATCGGCGTAGTCCCAGGTACAAGCTCAATACCAAACTCTACCTCCCGAACAGGTGGTAAACCCGGTAATTCTTCCGGAAAAACATCCGGGTATTCACAAACCACCGACACAGATTCGGGTTTCTTTTCTAATTCTTTGTCACCAAGTACATACGCAAGGTATGCTTCGCACCCTTTTCTTACATATTTCTGTGCCAACATTGCTGATATTACAGCTGGCATCCCCTCCAAGTCTGCAGACTCAATTCGGACTACTTCGTTATTTGCGCATCTCAAATCAATAGTCTTGCTCTTGCAATTCACAATCGCATCATGCGCGGTCAACCAATCCAAACCAAGGATAACATCAAATTCATCAAACGGCAAAAGCATCAAGTTCGCCGGGAAACAGGAACCTCGAATTTCCAGGGGACATTTCTTGCACACTTTGTCGACAAGCACGTAATGACCCAAGGGATTTGACACCCGAATTACGAACTCAGTAGACTCAATAGGTAAAGTCTTACTGGAGGCTAAAGTTTCACATATGTAAGAATGAGTAGAACCGGGGTCAATCAAAGCAATTACATTAGTATCAAAGAGAGTGAATGTACCGGTAATAACATCAGGCGAAGAAGCATCCTCGCGGGCACGTATAGCATAAGCTCTAGCAGGCGCACGGGCTTCGGATCTGGTTATATCATCTCTAGATCCTCTCTGACCACCACTAGCATTGCCCATATTTCCAGATGGTCTACCTCGAGCAGTGGTAGCACCCGGTCTCCCACTCTGACTTGCATTCTGTCCCGACAACCTCGGGCAATCTTTAATGAAGTGGTCAACTGATCCGCATTTGTAACAGGAGCGGTCAGGAAATCTACAACTCCCCGAATGCCATTTACCGCAATATCGGCATTTCGTCCTGTCTCGACGTTCATTCCCAACACTGGCGACCGAAGTGCCTCGTGTACCCACAGGGGGTCGATCACGATCTCGTCCAAAAAGGCCCGAAGTGCCTCTAAACTGGCTCGTATCATCTCGAAATCTCTTTGATGTCTGTTGAAGAGACCTTCCCGAGGATCTTTTACGAAACTCTCCAGTTCCCTCATCAACTCTTTGCTTTTCTTTTCTAAGCTCTTCGGCTTTACAAGCTCGTTCAACATGTACCACGAACTCTCGTATTTCAAGAACGCCAACGAACATTTTTATATCTTCATTCAGCCCATCCTCGAAGCGTTTACACATAATAGCTTCGGACGAAACACATTCCCGAGCGTATTTGCTAAGTCTAACAAATTTTCGCTCGTAATCAGTAACTGACATGGAGCCTTGCTTAAGCTCAAGAAATTCCTTCCGTTTTTTATCAACAAATCTCTGACTGATATACTTTTTCCGAAACTCAGTTTGGAAAAACTCCCAAGTTACTTGCTCTCGGGGCACAATAGAAGTCAGAGTACTCCACCAATAGTAGGCAGAATCACGTAGCAAGGAGATAGCACACTTTAGGCATTCATCGGGTGTACAAGATAGCTCATCGAGTACCCGGATAGTGTTGTCCAGCCAAAATTCAGCTTGCTCAGCATCATCGCTATCCATAGCCTTAAATTCAGTAGCCCCATGTTTTCGGATTCTGTCAACTGGGGGCTTATTTGACCTTATTTGGTCCGTTACCGGTGGTATTGTAGGTGCGGGGGTAGTATTTGTCGGGAATGGAGGTTGTGGAACAGCCATATTAGTTCGAATGTATTGGTTAAACCAATCATTCATCACGCTATAGAATGCTTGTCTAGCTTCATCATTCTGATTACTAGCATTAGGTTGAGAGTTTGCCGGCACTGTCCCTTGTGCGGGAGCAGGCGCTACACTCTCAAGATCATCAGCTACCTCTCGGTCACGATCGGGATCCATTACTATAAATAAACACATTTACAATTGTCAGAAATCACCACACTATCAAGTAATCACATAAAATGGCATGTATAGCTAGACCCAAAACATTACGGTAGTCCTAGAATCGACTAAACTGTAGCTCTGATACCAATAAAATGTAACACCCCGAACCCGAGACCAACCCCGGAGTCGGACACGAGATGTTAACAGACTTTGAAAAATTTTTCCAGACACTGCCCAGTCTGAGTACTAGTCGCTTCAAAAATCATATCTTGAGTTTCACAACTCGAAAATCAGTTTTGTGATTTTTCCCTGAAACTAGACTCATGTCCCCACCTATGTATTTTTTTATAGAATTTTTGGTCGGGCCAATTAGTACAGTTTATTAGTCAAAGTCTCCCATGTTACAGGGGTCGACTACACTGACCTTTTCCCATTACGACTTGGATATCTCTCTGCACAGAGCTTCAATACTGATGCCGTTTGTTCCTATGGAAACTAGACTCAGAGAGGAATCCATACATATATGGTATGACCCCTAATTATCTCTGGTCAATTTATAGTGAATTTCCAAAGTCGGAACAGGGAATCCAGAAACTGTTCTGGCCCTGTTCCACAAGAACCCGAATATCTCTTACTGTACTGTTCCTATGATTGTTTCGTTACTTCCATATGAAAGTAGATTCATCAAGGTTCGATTACATAATTTATTCACTATTTAATTCCACTCCTACGAATTCTTGTGATTTTTCCAATCCACACCACTGCTGCTATCAGCTTCTGTTTTCAAAGTAAACCTTACCTAATTTGGGGTTTCATGGACCAACTAGGGCCTTGTCATACATAAGCCCACATATGATCATACTTAGCCATTCTAGTGGCTGATCATTTGCTCAACACTTCCATTCCAACTATAGTTACATCATGAAACCATCTATACATTCATAAATACGAATGGTCTAATGCCATACTCCACTTCTACAAGCCATTTTCGCATGGCTGTACGCTTATACATTTCATAAAGTACTCGAAAGACAACAATGGGTAGTCCTATACATGCCATATCAAAATCCAACCAAAATAGTACCCAAAAGAGCCTTTGATAGTGTGGGCGACTTCGACTTCAAGATCCCGAGTCCGATAGCTGGAGAACCAAAAATCTATAAAACAGAGGAGCAATGTAACGAGTAAGCAATTTATGCTTAGTAAGTTTGAGCAAGGAATTCCAGCATGCACAAAGAATAGCACACATTTAGCTAAACGGAATATTTCATAATACGCAATTTACCGATATCAAACTTGCTTCACAACATTAACAACCCTTATGTACATACACAATAAACTAACTTGGCCGAAGGCCGGTAGCTCGTTTATCAACTGAGCGAACATTTATTTGTAAGGGCTCAATTAAATTCAACACATACGTAACATATCCACATATTGGGATGTTTTTCGAGTATTCGCTGGAATTTTACAGCAAGCTCATTCATTACCAAATCACGTACCTTCGGGATTTAACCGGATATAGCTCCTCGTTCAAATGCCTTCGGGACATAGCCCGGTTTTAGTAACTCACACAATGCCTTCGGGACATAACCCGGATTTAACAACTCGCACGAATGCCTTCGGGACTTAACCCGGATTTAATAACTCGCACGAATGCCTTCGGGACTTAACCCGGATTTAGTATCTCGCACAAAGGCCTTCGGATCTTAGTCCGGATATATTCACTTAGCACAAAGCCTTCGGGACTTAGCCCGGACAGCATTCAATTAATCATGCACATCTAACAATAATTCATGGCACATTCATATTTCATTTTCATTTGCGAAACTCAAACACAAGGCACATATCGTCCTTGCACATTCGGCTCAATAGCCACACATAGAGCATGATTTAATCACATCGTAATTTAAGCTCTCTTACTCAAGAACTTACCTCGGGTGTTGTCGAACGATTCCGCTAGCTATTCAACCACTTTTTCCTTCCCTTTATCGGATTTATTTCCCCTTTGCTCTTGAGCTTAACCAAACAAATAAATTGATTTCATCATTTAGGCATCAAAAAGATGAACACAAGGCACTTAGCCCATATTTATACATTAGACATTAAAGTCTCATATATGCAAAAATCATGCATCAACACAACATATTAGCTAATTTTTTCCCCTTGGCCGAATATGCATGTCCATTTTTGGGGTCGATTTCAACACTTAATACACACATATACACACTAGTAAAGCATCCTCCCCTTTTCATCAATTTAACACATGCATTGCTCATTAACATGCAAAGTTACATTCGGCCTTAGCACACATCTTGCTAGCCGATTCTTCTCCATTTAGCAACCAATGCACATATGTGCTCACACAAAAATGCTAAAAAGGAGGTTCAAGAATCATCAAGCCATCATCACATGCATCATTAACAAGCTTCATATTTTGCATGCAATGGCATTAACACAACCTCCACCTAGGCCGAATCTTAACTCACCCTCATGCCTCATCACCACAACATCAAACATCAACCAAGAATGATGCATCCATGGTCAAGTGCCATTTCCATCACATAGCAAGATTTAGACCATGGGTTAGGTAGAACTCAAGCTAACAACTAAAACATGCATGCCTCTCATGGAACATCATCAAACATACCTTAGCCTAGCTACATGCATGGCCGAATCTCTTCACCTTTCTTCTTCTTTCCTCCTTAAAATTTTTGGCCAAGGATGAACCAAAGGATGAGAAAATTTTTCTTTGTTTTTCTTTCTAGTTTTGGCAAGCATGAAGATGAGAAAAGGATGAACAAAATTCCCCCTTTCTCTTCTTTAGCTCACGGCAATGGGGGGGACAAACACTACACACACATTTTTTTTTCTTTTGTTTTCCATTTCTTTATTACCCATACTCCTTATTTTATTCTTCCATTAACAAAACATGTTTCATGACATGTTTTGCCCATCATTCCTTGTCATGGCCGGCCACTACTCATTAGGGGGGGAATTTGACATGCAAGTCCCCCCTTTGTCCACATGCACTAATAGGTCCTCACACATTGACCTATCACATTTTAGAATTTTCTCACATAAGTCCTATTGACTAAATTCACATGAAATCAACCAAATTGAAGCTTGAAATTTTTACACATTCATAATTACATATTCTAGACAATAAGTATCACATTCAAACATTTTGGTGACTCGGTTTAGCGGTCCCGAAACCACTTCCCGACTAGGGTCAACTTTGGGCTGTCACATTAAATCATATTAAGACACATTAAATCAGCAACAGCTAAGACACATTAAACCTGCACATTAATTCGGTTGGAGCTAAAACACATTAAAATGATGTAATAAACTAAGACAAATTAATGATATGTGTTAACTAAGACATAAATAAAACATATTTAACACATAATTAAGATGTCCAGATTTGAAAAATTAAACACTTAATAATTATTTGAGCCGAACTAACTAATTTAACTAACACATTTAATTTATTCCAACAACTAATAAAATGCATAAATTAAATCAAACTGAATTTGGACTCACCGAGATGATTCGAACTCAAGTAGCTAAGGTTGAGTTGAGTTCAGCTTGCAAAAGGTTGCATGGTGAACTCGTAGAGCTGGTCCAAGCTCTCTCAATGTGTCTAGCCAATGTCTCATCCCATATTCGGATGACTAAGGCCAAAATAGCCTCTGTAAAGAGCTTAGCTCGAGCTCGCGTGATAGGGCCTTGGGACAGCTCCATTAGATCCTTGCTTAAGCTTGGTGAGGTCCGGGGCGAGCTCGCGTCAGATGATTTACTTAGGCATCGAAGTGGATGACTCCAAGAAGATAGAGACATTGATATGACTAGTTAGACTGATAGTACATTAGACTGGAGCTAAGTAGAATAGATTTTTAATCCATTTATTCATTTATTCATTTGTGACGCTCATAGTGTGGCATACCTTAATCCTAAGTGGATGATGGACTATATACGTATGACTCATATACTTTGATGTAAGTAAAAACCTAAGTTCAAATAGATAAGGAACCGAAAGTCGGTGCATTGGGTATATGAATTTTGTAATATGTGGCATCATTCACAATAATGAAATTCATAGCCAATTCATAGGCAAATGATATCCTCCTATTGGAATTACATGATAGATGAAAAGTAAACATAGCCACGAGTCATTTTTCTTTAGGATGAATGACTTAATTGCTATTTGGTAGTAGTTAACTTTCCATGAAGGAAGTTGTAATTATTACCACAAGATAAAATAAGATCATACTAGGAGAATGGAGCTATCCCAAAGAGATTAAGGATATCCTATAAGGGTAAGACACTTATGATAAGGTCATTAGATGAGCACAGATTGAGTTGCTTTCGTAATGGTATGTCACTAGGGTGAGCTCAGTCACGATACTATAGTAGAATGACTTCATGACCAAATGAGTTTATAATTAATAAGATAAAAATTGGAACTTAATTATAAATCATTTAAGCTCTAATCACATATGTCCAATTGGTCCCTCTGCTAGCTCATTGAAATCAGAAATGAATCGCATGTTGTATCAAATGAACAAAAATGGATAGAAATATAATAAGTTATACACAAATTTGAGATATTGTTATTCTACCCGAAAATAATAAGAATTTATTTTTAAGTATAAATTATACTTTTTGAGAATAACAATTCTATCGTTTCTATTTGAGAGAAAGTTTTACTTTCCCGCTAAAAGTAAAGTAAATAATTTATGGTCTTGTGTTTGATTCGAATGTGTTCAACCCCATACTTGAAGCAATTAGTGGTACAATAATAGTAGAAAAGGTTATTTGATTAAAATTCGAGACCGATAAGGATCTGTCTAGCCCAAAACACAGGTGAGATTTCGAGAAAAGCTTATTACTATAAATATCACAAATCGACTCGGTTTTCAAAATTTTATTTTTCCGTTGTGCAAGAAAATCATTTTCGAAATGATTTTTTCCAATAGAAGGAACCAGGGGGCGAGCTCCAACTAAGGAGTAGGCAACTACAACCACCCTCGACTAACCCCAACATACCAACCTCTACAACTATTTAGGCCATAAGAAGCCAAAAGGAAGCCCAACTTTAGCTTCAATGCCTGTTAAAGTTAACAAACTTGATTAGAGGATACACTCAATGCAAGCAATTGCGAATCAAATATAAGATCAATTAGACCAAATCCTGCAATCCTTGCAAAACAATGTTAACTCTACCATCCCAAGCAACACTAAGCCTATCCCTAAGAAGGAGGGGAAGGAGCATATCAAAGCCGTCACTTTTCAATCTAAAGAAATGATCGAGGAACTGATGAGGCCACCTAATGTTGAGGTAGAGATGGAAAATAATGGCCCCACTCCTAGTGTTAGTGAGGGGTGGAGAAGGGAGTTGAGGAAAAAAATGAACATAGGGAGACCAACCCTAGTGAAAAACAAGGCAAGCTACCTTGCACCAATACCATTCCATTCTTGGCTAAGTTAGAGGAGAGAAAAAACAAGGACAATGAGGAACTTTTAAGCTTCCTCAATATGTTTAAAGCTTTAAATGTGAGCTTACCTTCACTCGACCTCCTTGAAACGATGACAAAATACATTAAGTTTCTTTGCAAAATCATGTCTAGGTGTAAATGCATAGGTAAGGGAGAGGAAATAGCTTTAAATTTCGAGTGTAGTGTCGTAATAACTATGAAGGTCCCTCATAAGCTTAAGGACCCTGGTAGCTTTATGATCCCAATAGAGATAGGAGGGGTGAACTTTGGCAAGGCTCTGTGCGACCTTGGAGTGAGTGTAAACCTCATGCCGTATATATATTTATTGTAGGCTAGGTTTAGGAGGCCTCGGTAACATTACAGGTAGTTGGTTGATCTTTAGCTCAATCTGAAGGTGTCCTTAAGGATGTGTTTGTTGGAAAAAATTTCAGTTTGAAAACGATTTTCTTGCATATTGGAAAATTAAAATTTTGAAAACTAACCCAGTTTGTGATACTTATAGCAATAAATCTTGGACCAAAATCATACATGTGTTTCCGGATAAGTGGATCCTTGATATTTTCTGACTTTCAACCAAACTATTTTCTCTGCTATTCTCTCACCTCAAATTGCTTCGAGTGTAGGCTTGAATCAATTGAATCTAAACACAAAACTAGAAAAAGTTTTCTTTTCTTTTTGGGGTGAAAACAAAAATTCTCTCTTCTTTAATAGAAACTAAAAGAATTTTTATTCTGGAAAAATATATTTAATGGTTGAGATTAAATTCTTTCTTTTTTCAATAGAGTAACAATCTCTCAAAGTTGTGTAAATATAAATGCCATCTATTTATAAAGAGAGAAAGAAGAACTCTTGTTGAATTGTAAAGGTTTATTTCAAATAGAAAAATAACTACCTAGTTCAACTGGGAGAGGGAGAAGGGCTAATAGAGTGTGCTTCCCCTCATCTGTATTAAGATGAGGCTTCGAGCTTCTCTCACATCAGGTCCAATTACAAGTTCTTCCTAAGCCTTTTGACCCAATACTCTGTAATGTAATCCAACCCGATTTGGTTTTTCTATTTCCTAAAATAAATTTTAATATTCTATATTAAGTAATTTTCTAGTCCCTATTTTACCACTAGTAAAATTTTGATGATTTTACCCCCAATAAAACTTTAAGAAAATATGTTTGATATTTCACAACTCAACATGTTCACTGTGTTTGAATGGTTTACTTTTATTTTCGAGCTTCAAAATAGCTCAAAAACATAAATTCATTCTTGCGATCATTTTTAAGTAATCCATATAGAATTGAAAATGATTCATTTCCATTTCCATTTCCATTTCCATTTCCATTTCCATATTTGAAACCTAAATTTATTTCCAAATGATTCCATTTCTCCATTTCAGAAAAGAAGCCATAATCGTTCCTGAATGTTTCTCATTTCTATTTTCCTATTCATTTTGTTCATTTCTATTCAAACACACAATTCATTTTTGGTTCCAATAAGCTAACGAATGGACCAATTGGACATATGTAATTAGGGCTCAAATGATTTATAATTAAGTTTCAATTTTTTCGCCTATTAATTATAAACTCATTTAGTCACAAAGTCATTCCACTAAAGTACTGTGACTGAGCTCCCCCGAACGACATACTATTACAAAAGCAACTATTCGGTGCTCGTTTGATGACCTTGTCATAACTATGTTACCCTTATAGGATATCCTTGATCTCTTTGGGATAATATCTGCTCTCTCAACATGATCATATTTTATCTCATATTAACCATTATATCTTCCTTCATGAAAAGTCAATTACTATAAAAAAGTAATGAAGTCATTCATTGCAAAGACGAACGACACTTGGCCACGTTTACTTTTCATCAACCATGTAATTCCAATGAGAGGATATAATTTACCCACATCTCAGGCTATGAATTCCATTGTTGTTAATGACGCTACATACTGCAGAAGTCGTACACCCAATGCACCTACTTTTGGTTCATTATCTATTCAAACTCAAGCTTTTACTTGCATCAAAGTGTATGAGTCACACATGCATAGTTCGTCATCCACTCAAGATTTAGGTATGCCACACTATGAACGTAAGAAGTGAATAAATCCATAAACGGATTCAAGATCTATCCTGCTTGGGTCCTATCCAAGGTACTATTAGTCCAGTCAGTCACATCTATGTCTCTATCTTTTGGGAGTCATTTGCTTCGATGCCCAAGGCAAAGTATCTCTCCAATTGAACTTGATAGACAACATATTAGTTTTTTAATCAATTTGCTCATTTTTTATTAAACTAAGGACATGTTTAGGTTCATCTACTAATATAAGTTGTCTTTCTGTATTACGATCCAACCATGTAATACTGCTTAATATTAGTTAAACATTAGACAACCAATGAGCAATATTTGCTTCCATTTTGTTTTACATGCAAAAAACATGTGAGGAAAATATAAAAATTATTAATGTAATTCATGAATAATTTTATTAATCAATCTGTTCAAAAAAATTACAATTGTACTTGGACAAAAATACAACACTTAGGGCACCAAATCCAACAGCGTTAGTTAAGGTAAGGCAATTTATTCTCCCCATTGATTCCATAGTTTTAAACTTTGAGGAGGATTTTGAAATCTTAATCTTTTTGGGGTGACCATTTTTATCCACTTCTTGAACCACTATAAACGTTGAAAAAAGAGAATTGATAATAAAGATATATGCTGAGATAGAAGTCTTTAAGTATGTTGATGCATGTCCTAGCTCTATAAATATGTGTATCTCTCATATTTATGCTTATCGATCCATTTACTCATTACCTTTCCATGCTGCTAATAATCTCAATTGTTGGAAGTGGTGTAAGATTGCAACTTTACATTAGAGGTCAAAAGGGATTCAAGTTTGGAAGGGAGTGACCACTTATCGTTACTCCCCAAGCAACATCATTCGCTTAAGGAACAAGAGGGAAATTCAAGTTTCAAGGGCACCTCACAAGCTCCACATTGGGGGTGTAATCGATCATTTGAGAAACCATTTTTATATTTTCCATTGGCATTTGGGCATTTTTGTAAATAATTAAAATGTTGGAGACAAGACTATATTTATTTTTTCTTTTTTTTTCAAACTTATTTTATTTTTAAAATTAATATTTTGTGTGGTTGGGACTTTTGGAGTTGAAAACTAAGATTTTTGTACAAGTGCAGTCATGTCGTTACATCTTAAGGTGGGAGTCGTGACACCATGAGTAGTTTGGAGGTAAGGCCTAAACCCTTTTAGTGTCACAACACTGATCGATTGATGTCGCGACACGCCAAACAAATGTCAAAAAAAATTATGTTTCAAAAGTGCAGGGATCTCGCAACACCACACCCTCAATGTCGCGACACCACAGTCGAGTCTCGTAAGAGACTCATTTAAAGTCACAACTTGGCTTCTGTTTTGGCCTATTTAATAGCCAAATCACCCCTAAAACTTTCCCATTCTCTTAGATTTCAACACAAAACCCTCCTAAACCATTTTCCTCTTTCCTTTTCTTTCAATCTATGGTTGTAATATTCACTCCACCTCAATATTTTTGCACATTTGTCTTTTCCTATCTCAAAAGTTTCAAGTTTTCCACCTCAGTGGAACAATTGTGCAATAACATGGTAACCAAACATTGGCTTCATCACCAACAAAACATTAGGGTTAAGGATTCCAAACTCTCATTTTTCAAATATCTTGACATATTTTTTTGTGAAATTTTTGATTGAATGTATATTTTTAGTTGATTTTGTACTTGGGTCATATTTGTTTGCATGCTTATTGCTTAGTGGTATTGAATATCCATTTGCATGCACACTTAGTTATTTGAAAAACTTGTTTGTTGAAAATTTGAAATTGTTGTGTATGAAGGCTGCTTAGTTAGTTTAGTTTTAGAAGCTTGTGTTTGCTTAAATTCATAGGAAAATAGAAACCATGCCCCCATGTAGAACCAAAAGAATGAAATCCAAATCAAAACCCCTTCCGTCACTAGAGCATGTTTTAGATAAGTTTAAAAGTAAAGAGGCTAAGAAATTTTTATTGGTACGTCAAGGGTGCATGTTTGTTCCTGAACGTGGATTCGACCCAACCTCTTCGTTATGTGATGAAATTTTGGATTTGGTTTGGTATCATAAATGGTATGACTTCTATCTCCTGCCAAAGTCACCTATGGCTATTTCCTTTATATTAGAGTTTTACTCTAATCTTAAATATGCCGAGAAGAACTGGGGTGTACATTCAAAACAAAAAAGTTGACATATCTCCCCAAGCTATTTGTAACTATTATGGCATCCCATTTTATGAAAAATACAACATAGTGACTATGGATTTGAAAATTTTTACCAATATCAACTCAAATTTTGATCCTTTATGAACCATTTCTTGATGAACCCCTATTCTTTAAAACCTTAAGCCTAAATTGAGTTTAATTCTCAAACTGTCTCTATCATATATTTGTTTTGCACTATGAAATGGATGTCAAGCCATAGACATTGAGGATTACGTAGAAACAATTTGGCAATTTTAGAAATGAATTTGAGTGAATAGTGAATAGATGGTTCAATATAACGCGTATAGAATCTTGCAAAAGTGTGTTGAAAAAATAAAAATGTTGAGTGAACTAAAGCATTGAGAGGGTCAAAAGAAAAGAAAGTGAATAAAAGCACGGATAGGGATAAAAGCATTGTGAGCGAAAAGAGTGAAAATTCTTAGAATGTGCTCAAATTTAAAAAAAAAATAGGCTTAAAATGGTCTTTTCATTTTCATAATGCACAATTGCTCACTAGTTGCCTTTACTTGCTAATATCAAACCATATATTCCACATTGTTGGAGACAAAATGAAGGTGAGAGAAGGAGAAATAAGGCGGTGAGCTTAATGATCACATACGGGGGAGATGGGAACAATGTCATGTGCTATACTATTTTTAGTGCTTGAAGCATTTTGAGTCAATCTTTTCTTTGAATTCATACCATCCTAAGCCTTAGAACTTTATAAGCCTAAAGGCCCTATACAACCTTAACATCTTTATTTATAAAACCAAAACGTGCAAAACTTAGTGAGAAATGAATAAGTTTACTTCCTTCTTATATATTTTGGAAACAAGAAAATATACACACTTTTTCATGTCCTTTTTAACATGTTGAATTTTAATTAATTTTGATTTATTTTCGACATATTCGCAGAAAGGGCGAAAAATAGCTTGGCAGGCGTTTTTGAAGCATCGAGGTGATTTAATTTTTTAGCCTAAGATAGTCCAAATTATGAATATTAATTCATAATATAATTAATTTTAATTTTAATCCAATTTATTTTGAGTTGAATAATTAATATTAATTATGAAAGGAGGCCTAGTTGTAATAAACTTAGAGGACCGATCCAACCAAGCAATGAGATGCCCAAAACCGTCCCACTTGCTAACCCAATTAGCTTTTTAGCTGATTATTTGGCTTCCAAAACATCCTTCGAAGCTTCCTTGAAATTGCATTCAAACCCCTCCACTTATCAAGCTTTCGTAGATTTGCCCCTAGCTAAATTTAGCAAGTTTGAAAGCTTCAAACTTGCCACATGTGTGGTTGGCCATGGAGGGAGTCTATGGCTGTCGATTTTTGTTATTTTTAGAAGCCTATACAACCTATAAATATCCCTCTTGACTGCTTATTTCAAACACACCTTTCATCCTTTCATTCTTCACTTCTCTCTCACTTTCTCTCTTCAAAACCCTTCCTTTGTTCTCCATTTTTCCTTTCCATTCCCTTGTCAATTTCCCCTCTTTAAAAAGAGTCTTTCAACCACCATTGGTAGCAGCATTCAATGCCCATAAAAGCATTGGTTCAACAAGAACAAGCAAAGAAGGAGGAGTAGAGCAAACTAGTCAAGCTGCAGAGAAACATCAGATTTGATTCTAGTTCCCTATCATTTAATTTTTATTGTTGTTGTTATGAACACGTCTATGAATACTTGTTATGTTTATATGTTTAATTTATTTAATATCACTTAAATTTAATTTGTTTTAGGTTAATTGCATTTCGTCCACTTAAGTTATTAAAATTATGTTTGTGTTGTTATAGGTATTGATAAGTTGTTTGATTAAGTAAAATCATGATTAAGTTATTATTGCATTATAATTGTAAGGTAACTAATGAATTAATTATTTAATCGTGTTGAAATTGTAATTAATTGAAACAATACATGTTTAATCTTCTAAGGTAGCTGAGGGTTAAATTAACGACAATATTAAATGATACATTAGCCTTGCATAACTTGCAAAATTATTGTGATTAAACTGTTTCAAGGTAGGAATACATTGTTACCTCACTTAATCTTTTATATACTTATGAAGATTGATTAATTGTTTGAATTGGCATTGGAAAATGTTCAAGAGATTAGTTAATTTAATAAGTATGTATGAGCAGTAGTTAGCAATTTACCAAGTTGCCGTGAATTTATTTATAACATCGTCAACACGAGTTTAGTAATTCTAAGTTAAGAAATGTAATTAATCTAACACAATTATGTCATCTTCATTAAAATCATCTTTTTAAATCATGCATTGGAATTTTTATTTTATTTTATTTTACTTAGTTAAATTTTAGTTTTTAATCACTTCCTCAAAATTAAAATATTTTTCTTCACCAAAGTATTTTTAATTGCATTCATAAATATTTCTTTTCACAGTCCCTGTGGTTACGATAACTCAACATTTACTTTCACTTTATTACTTGTTGTGATTGTGTACACTTGCACATTTCCATCGTTCCATATATACATTATACTTGCATATCTTATTCTGATGAAATAATATGAAGTATATTGCTTTTTTGGTATTTGCTTTCAAAGTTGTGAATTTATAATTCATCATTCTTAGGTTGTATGGTAGAAAAATTGGTTGCACTGTACATATCCATCAATTGATTGTTAGATCTCATCATTGTTCAAGGTTTGTCTAAGTTGCATGTGTAGTCTCTTAGTTATTTGCTTGAGGACAAGCAAAGATTTAAGTGTAGGGGGTTTGATCTACCCTAATTTGACACGTCAAATTAGGCTCTCTAAAACACTTAATGAGTTTGTTCTCCAGCAATTTATAAGTCTCTTCTATATTTTTCATTGATTTTTAGTTTTTAGATTAATTATCATTTTTATTTAGTTTTAGTCCTTTTAAGGCTTAGATTAGAAAAATGTTGTCAATGGGAACCTAATGATGTGTTTGAGTTGGTGTAAGGAGACAACGATGGCCAAACCTTGAGGAGAACAATATCTGGCATGGGTGTCGTGACACTGATGGTAGGATGTTGCAATACCAAGCCTCCACTACCTCAAGGGTGCAAGAGTTAAAATAAGAAATCAACCTGGAAAAGACTACCAAGGGTGTCGCATCACTAATGGTATTGTGTTGCAACACTGATCCCAAAGTCGTAACACCAAGTTCTCAACTAATTGTCAAAGTGAAGAAGTCATGGCCACTAATGAGGATGTCGCAATGCCAGCCACTCTGTGGTGCAACATCAAGAACCCCTAAAGCCAAGAGTATGCCACTATCTAGGGTGTCACGACCCCACTCCTTGACGAGGTGAAAAATACTACAAGGGTAGTCTTATGTCCAACCCAAACACAAGTCAACTCATACACTCCAAGGGAAATTTTGTCAATTCTAGGGTTGAATTTCTACTATACCAAATATGTTTTTATTGTCAAACTTAAAAGAGAGATCTTTATCATCTTTTTAGTTTAGCAGTTATTCTTTCCACCATTTTTAGGTTTTAGTTCTTTACTTTTTTGAGCTTAGTGGTTGTAGTTTGTAGTTTTCTTAATTATTACTATAGCTTTTCCTTTCTTTGCACTTAGATACTCAAACTTTACTTTGCATTTTGATTTCTCTTTAAGCCCTTTAATATATTTCAATTTTGTTCACTTTCAAAAGTGTAAAAATCTCTAGTTTAGTTGTGTTTTCTTCTTCATTATTGTTGCTATCATTTCTCCAAAGACTTCATCAAGATTCCCTAAGATTTTCCTACCTTTGCTTTTTATGCTTTCTTTAATGAATCATTTGAACATGTATTTGACTAATGTTGTTGTGTTAATGATGGATAGTAACTAAATCTCATGGTGGTTGGTTGATTGAAATGTAGCATGGTAAGTTTTTGGGTCAATGACTAAATCGTAAAAACTGAACTAAATCGAATAAATTTCAAAACCTAAATTTGACGCCTCTAGGTGAACATTTAGATAGGTGAGACAAGGATGAGAGCCTATTGTGAAACAATTTGATTTTCTCGATTTAGATTGGTGAGATCAAGAGATAAATCAAACTAATTTATCTAATTAGGTAAACTGGTGACCGAGAGATAAAATTGAACCAATTAGGAATTTGAACCCATTCTAATAAGCTACATGGAAGTCAATCGACCACCTTTTCTCTTTGAATTGATTTTTTTACACTTTTGATTGCTTTGCAATTTAGTCTTTCTAGGTATTAGAGAGCATAATTACTCATTGATAATGATTTGTCATTTTATATTACTTAATAGGTAGCTAGCTAGAATTCTTGTGACATGATCCCCACTATGAAATAATGAGTCATGATTTTAAGTTCCTAGTCGTTCTTAACAGGCACTCTCTCAAAATAAGATAGAAATACGAAGGAAAATATAAAAAATGATATATCTGGGATATAACTCACGAATTAGAAATGAACCAAAAATGAACCAACGTTATAAAACAATACAACCTGATTTCTATAAGGTTGTTTTAAACTCGATAAGTTTGGAAAGAAAAAACCTTGACCAATTATCTATAAAGAGATAGGAACCATAAGTATAAAGGTGATTGCCACACACCGAAAATAGATGAGAAGGGGAGTGATAAAATAATTTTTAGTTGAATGCCACAAGACAAAGTCTTGATAAGTTTGGGATAATTCTTAAAGAATAAAGAGTTTTAAAACTCACAATATATTAATCAACAAGTCTAACCTTACAAAATGCCATAAACAAAATATATATTAGAAAACAAAAGGTAGATGAATGGACAACATTCAACCATAAATATCGTTCATGTACACAAGCCGTACCAGGTTAGAAGACTTCCAAAATATATCATCAGAAACCATCAATATCAAAAATTCCTTCTAAATTCATTCCTCCTGGTGATAGAAAAAGGCAAGATTGTGTTCGATTGATCACTGTTGTTGTGCTACTACTATCATTGTTCATTGCTGTATCTTGGGAGACATACGTCCAACATTATTCAAAGCATTGAGGAGTAGTCAAATCTGTCTTAAGGAAACTGCTCATACTCAACAAAATTCTTCTTCTAATTTCAACTCTGTCCAATTACAAGTATTCTGTTGTGTTACTGCTACTACATTGTATTGCATTATTATTGTTACCGACATATTAAATACGATATTAATTTTCTTACAATATTTAGATAGATGATTTGTTGTAGTTTTAATCTAAGGTGTACAGAATACAGAATTGCAGATTCTGGTTCTGGTTCTTCATTCTAAATACAGAAAAATGTCTTATATGTTAAATAACTCATCCAATTCAAAGGCCAGCGAGCCAAATGTTACCTGTGACTATGAGTCACAATGAAAAGCCTTTGAAATTCACTGGAGAGAATTTTAAAGCACAGCAATAGAAAATGTTTTTCTATTTGATCATGTTGAATATGGAAAAATTTCGGAAGAATGATCCTCCTATTTTTAGAGAAGATTAGGAAGATGCTATTACCTTATTCAACATTGCCGAAGTATGGAACAACTCTAATTTCCTATGTCTAACTACATTTTGAAGTATAGAGTATCAAAAAAATGGCTAAAGAATTATGGGAATCACTAGACCATAAATACCAAACTGAAGATGCTAGTGCTAAGAAATTCTTAGTTGCCAAGTTCTTAAAATTTGTCATGGTTGATTCTAAAGCTATTGTAAATTAGGTACAGGAATTCCAGCTGATCATTCATGGTATTCTTGCAGAAGGGATGGTTATAAGTGAATCCTTTCAGGTGGCAACCATTATTGAAAAACTTCCCTCTACTTAGAATAACTTCAAGAACTATCTTAAGCACAAGTGAAAGGAAATGATAGTGGAAGATCTGATTGTTAGACTTCGAATTGAAGAAGATAATCGAGGTGCGACTAAAAGGCTAAGCAAAGCAACCAATCTTAACTTTGCTAAGGCAAATGTAGTGGAAGTCAAGACGGACTCTAAGAAAAGAAAACATTCTCAGACTAGGTCTAAACTAGGACCAAAATGTGGTGTCTTTAAGAAGCCAAAATTCCAAGGAAAATATTTTAATTGCAATAAAATGGGATACAAGTCATACGATTGTAGGCTTCCAAAGAGGATTAGAACAAATGAGGCCAACGCTATGGAAAATATTTCTAAGGAAGTATCTAATCTTGACTTCTGCACTGTGATTTCTAAAGTCAACTTGGTTGATTCAAATCCAAAAGAATGGTGGCTTGATATTGGTGCCACACGTCATATTTGTTGTGACAATGACTCCTTTGTTGAGTTGGTTCCTTGTGAGAAAGGGGAGAAGCTCTATGTGGGCAACGCTACAACTTCCAAGATCAAGGGGAAAGGCACTATGATTTTGAAGATAACCTTTTTCAAAGATTTGAAACTTCAAAATGTGTTGTATGTGCTTGACATATGAAAGAACCTTTTCTCTGGGACCCTCCTAAGTATGCATGGCTTTAGGATGGCATTTGACTCTCAGAAGTTAGTTTTGTCAAAAAGGGGAATGTTTTTGGGAAGGGGATATGAATTAAATGATATGTGGAAACTCAATGTTATCTTCGTAAAAGCTAATATATGAATAAGAATGATGCTTCTTCTTCTATTTATATGCTTGAGTCATTTAATTTATGGCATGGTTGGCTCAGACTTGTTAATTTTGATACTTTACGTAGATTAACTAACTTAGAGCACATTTTTCATTTCACATTAATTATAATCATAAATGTGAAACATGTGTTAAGGAAAAACTAACAAGGTCTTCATTTTAATCTATTGAAATAAATAATGAACCACTTGATCTAATACATAATGATATTTGTGACTTAAACTTTATTCAAACTAGAGGAGGGAATAAATATTATATTACCTTCATTGATGATAGCACAAAATATTGTTATTTATATTTTCTTAAAAGCAAAGATGAAGCTATAGAGAAATTTATTTTTTATAAGTAGGAAGTTGAAACCCAACTTAATAAAAGAATTAAGAGGGTGAGAAGTGACCGTGGTGGTGAATATGTTGAACCATTTGGTAAGTTTTTTGCACAACATGGTATTATTCATGAAGTGACACCATCATACTCTCCTTAATTCAATGGAGTAGCAGAGTGAAAAAATTGAACCCTAAAGGAAATGATGAATGCAATGCTAGAAAATTCTAGGTTGTCACGAAACATGTAGGGGGAAGTATTTTATCAATGAATTACCTTTTAAATAAGGTGCTCCGCAAGAAAAAGAGCAAGATACCATATGAGTTGTGGAAGGGCAGGAAACCTTCCTACAACTACTTGACTGTGTGGGGTTGTCTTGCAAAGGTAAGGGTTCCTTTACTAAAGCAAATGGAAATAGGTCCTAAAACGATGGATTGTAATTTCATGGGTTATGCACGCCACAGCAATGCATATCGATTTTTTGTTCAAGAATCAAAGAATCCTAAAATTCACAATAACAGGATATTGGAATTTAAAAATTCCTCATTTGTAACCACCCAAACCTGTATCCGTCGCCGGATAGGGTTACGGAGCATTATCAAAGTTTACAGAATAATTACAAATATTTTACATCATTTATTATTCATGTCTGATACTAATCATATTGTCCCTTGAATAGGCCCTCTAGGTCCAATATAAACATTAGAATCAAATCAGGACTTAATCAGGATCTTAGAAATTTTTTCATGAAATTTCAAATTTTTTTCTAGATGTAGGGCTCACATGCCTGTGTGGCCAAGGGATACACCCGTGTGACCCTATGACACATCTGTACTTCAGGCCGTGTCCTGCCCCGTGTAACTCTCTGACTTGCATCATACGGCCAAGTCACACTCCCGTGTGCTAGGCTGTGTTACCCACACGGCTGAGACACATGCCCGTGTACTCAATTCTGAGATTTTTGTTTCTAAAATTTAAGATGCAGGGGACACACGGCCAGACCACACACCAATGTGCTAAGCCGTGTTTCATACACGATCAAGACACACGCCCGTGTCTACCCATGTAGACAAAATAAAGCCATTTTCCTAGCTTTATTTTTCACATTTTTTAACCTTGCACCTACACCAACACTTATACACAATTTATCACATTCACCAACCACATTTTCATACCAAAATTTAAGTCTTATACATGTCAATTTATACTCATATTTATCTAGATACCATGTTCACATTTGTGATTATTATATCAAATATTCTAATTTAATTCATTCATACATATCTCATTGTGATTTCTATTAATCAAACATTTTCAAACACATACCATGATATAGTCATTCCAATAGCTAGTCATTCATTCATTCATTCATACATAAACACCAAAACATGTTCATAACTAGCCATTTCAATAGCTAGTCATTAACAAATATTTACTTGCCATTCCTTGGCCAATTTAACCTATACATGCCATTATAATCACAATTGTTTTACCCTATATATCAAATTGAGTCAATGGATAGTGTGACTGATCTCCGTCGAGTTTCCAATCCAACGAGCTTCTGATTTACTATAATACAGGGAAAAATAAAACAGAGTAAGCATATAATGCTTAGTAAGTTCGTATAACTTGGTAATTAACTTACCAACTATTTATATTAAAGATAAACATGTAAATTACAATCAGCCATTCAGTCCCAAGCCCTAACACATATTCTCATCACTCTTGTTAGTAACTTAATTCATAAAAACATCAAGAAACACATATATGAGCTCAACAATATTCGGATTCTCATACACATATGTTTTCCACATCATGTATCATATAACATATATACAAATTATTTCCATATTTTTCAGGTACATTCTATAATAATTCATCTCAAGTTTTAGTATATTTCATGTCAGAACTTTGCTCATTGTTCAACTGAAATATTAATAATCACACAGATAATACACTCGAAATGTACAAATCTATTCTCATAGATGAATGTATTCATTAAACAAATTTCCATGTCCGTATATCATAATTTCATACTTTCATATTTCATATTTCATATATCATCATTTTCATGTACTTCAAGCAGATATATGTAAAAACCCATTTCTTTTCATGTCAGGATTTTACCCGTTGAATTATTGAAAACATCGATGGATACTCAGGTAGTACACACATAGTGTACAAATCAGTAAATTCATCAATTCATATTTAGGAGTACCCATTAGGGATCTTAATCAGGAAACACACTCTTGAGCCACATATCATATAACAAGATTACTAGTCCAAGCTAAATCCTAATTGTAACATATGCTCAAGAGGGATTATATCAGGATTACTCGTCCGAGCTAAATCCTATCTGAAATGAGGTCAATAGGATTACTTGTCTGAGCTAAATCCCGTCAGCAACAAATGCAGGACCTCATTCATTTCGAGAAATCACATATCCATCAATTTTTCATTTTTTCAAACAAAATTTGACATTTATCAGGCAATTTTTGAGTATGTGATCAATCTCATATATTTATACATTTATGCAATTCAAATGTTCACATTCAACTCAAGCATAAAAATAACATTTTTATCATTTATCATTTATCATTTATCGGGTATTATCATTTATTTCAGGCACTTTTATTTATCGGGCTTAACGAATATGTGATCATTTCACATATTTATGACATTTATACAATTTTCATACACAACATTCAATTCAAGCATATAAACATAAACAATTTAGTTATACTAACTTACCTCAATAAGTGTTTGTGTACATAAAGTCTACTAATCCAACATTTTCTCCTTTCCTCGTTCTAACTCCATATTTGGTTTATCCAGATCTATAGGAGTAAATTTAATATAAATTTAATGTAATTCATACTCAATTTAGTCCAATTTACATTTTAAGTAAAATTACCATTTTACCCCTAAACTTTTAATAAATGTCGATTTTGTCCTTAGACTCAGAAAATAAAATTCATGCAATTTAATCCTTATTTCGAGCCAAACTAATTTTTTCATGTAATATTTACAACCCATATATTTCATAAAAATCAAAATTTTCCATGGATTTCTCATTTTTACAATTTAGTCCCTAAATCAAGTTTTCATCAAAATTCACTTTGTAAAAGTTGTTTATTTATCAACAACATTTCATTTTCTACCATAAATTTCATAATTTCAGAATATTCATCGATGGTAAAAATTCTATACTTTGATAACTTTTCAAATTGATCCCCAAAATAAATAGATTAAGTTACCCTGATTTCAAAAATATAAAAATTACTAAAAACGAGGCTTGGATACTTACCTAATTTGACCAAGAAAGCTTCATTTCTCTTTCCTAGGGTTTCCATGCAAAATATTTGGGCAATATGATGATAACTGATGATATTTTCATCTTTTATTATTTATCACCTTTATTTTTTTATTCTTCCAATTTTATCCTTTTCTTTAATTTTATTTTCCATGGATGAATCGTCATCCTTAATGACTAAGCATTTTTAATGAACTAATTACCATATAAGGACCTCCAATTTTAATTTCTATAGCTATTTAATCCCTTTAGCTATTAGAACTCAACTTTTGCACCTTGTGCAATTTGGTCCTTTATAGATTTAAGCATGTAATTGATAAAATTTCTTTACGAAATTTTCACACAACACTATTATCATATTATAGACCATAAAATAATATTAAAATAAATTTTATTTTTGAAATCGGATTTGTGGTCCCGAAACCACTATTCTGATTTCTCTAAAAATGGGTTGTTACATCATTCTTTGAAATATATTCTCTTGTAAGACTAGGAAAGTTGGGTCAAGTTCAACAAAATGAACTTCAGAGACTATTGATAGTCAAGACTTTCAACAAAAGGTTGAAGTCAAGGCAGAGTCAAGAAGAAGTAAAAGGGTAAGGGTGGAAAAGTCCTTTGGATCGAATTTTCTAACCTATATGCTAGGGACTAAATCTCAAAGTTATAGTGGAGTTATATGCTCATCTGAAAGAAATTTTTAGAAAGATGTTATCAATAGTGAAATTGATTCGATCATGCAAAATTATATACGGGAATTAGTGGATCTACCTTAGAGAATTAAACCACTAAATTCCAAATGGATTTTCGAAGGAAAAATGAAAGCAGATGAAACAATTGATAAGTACAAGGCTAGATTGGTTATAAAAGGTGATTAGATGAAATGAAGGCCTTGATTACTTTGATACATTTTCTCCTGTATCAATAATAACTTCTATAAGGATGATACTTACTATTGCCACTTTACAAAATATAGAAGTTCATTAAATGGATGTTAAGATAGGTTTTCTAAATGGAGATCTTGATAAGGAGATTTACATGGAAAAACCTGAGGGTCATGTAGCTTTAGGGCAAGAAATAAAAGTCTGTAGATTGCTAAAGTCTTTGTTTGGACTTAAGCAAGCACCGAAGCAGTGGTATGAAAGTTTGACAGTGTCATGATATCAAATAGATTTAAAATTAATGAGTGTGACAAATTTGTGTATGTCAAAACCACTGTTGATAGATATGTAATTCTATGTTTATATGTTGACAACATACTCATTGTTGGAAGTAACAATGAAATGGTAAAACATATCCAAAACTTGTTAAATTCAAAATTTGACATGAAAATTATGGGACTTGGTGACATGATTTTAGGCATCCAAATCGAAAGGTCATCTGAAGGTCTCTATTGACTCAATGACACTGCATAGATAAGATTCTTGAGAAATTTGGCAAGGATAATTTTGGTGTAACCAAAACTCCAATAAATATAAGTCAACATCTGTCCAAAAACAAAGGCAAGAGTGTTGACCAAGTGGAATATGCAAGAGTCATATGAAGTCTAATGTACCTAATGAGTTGCACTAAACCTAATATTGCTTTCACTATAAGCAATTTAAGCATATTCATAAGCAATCCAGGGGAGAATCACTGGAAAACGATTGTGGGAGTACTGAGATATCTCAGATATACTTAAAACTATGGATTACATTATTCTAGATATCCTACTGTGTTAGAAGGATTCTTCGATGCCAAATGGATATCTGATATTCAAGATACCCAAGGCACAAGTAATTATATTTTTACATTGGGAGGAGGAGTTGTGTCATGAAAATCCTCAAGGCAAATGATTATAACCAGATTCATAATGGAATCTGAGTCTGTAGCTCTAGACAAATCTGAAGAAGAGGTAGAATGGCTACAAAACTTTTTAGAGGATATTCCTGAATGGCCAAAGCTTGTGCCCACAATATGCATATAATGTGATAACCAATCAACAATTGGTAGAGCACAGAATGTTATGTATAATGGTAAGTCAAGACACATGCGTCAGCGACACAATACCGTTAAACAATTGATCTTAACTGGAGTTATCTCAATTGATTTTGTAAGATCAAAAGATAACACTACGGATCCACTAACCAAAGGGTTAAACCGATATTAATTTGATAAAACATCGAAAGGGATAGGACTAAAGCCCATGAATATTTAAGGTGCTATGTGAAGGAAAACCCAACCTAGTTGACTGGAGATCCTAAGTTCTAAGTTCAATGGGACCACCTACTTGCATAGATCTTGTGAGGTTAATGTGGGGGTTCTTATCCCAAGTCCTTCCTATAATGAAAACAATGATTAAAATGTGGAAAAAGTTATAATGACCATTGTTTGTTTCGATGAAACGAAAAACATAAGTCGCCTATATGAGAGTGAAGTGGGGCTACTTTAAGGAGACTATTGGGGCATAGTTCTCTAAGCTCTTGTAGAACCAAGAGGATGTTCATGGCCATATAAACATAACCATGGGAACCAAAATCTTGCCAGGGAGGTATTTGCGTGAGGTATATCATCATTTACACAAACAGTAGAACAGTTCAAGGACATAGCATCTACTGGTCAGCTAGTATAATAAATATTCCTTTACAAGAGAAGGTTCAAGGGTTGACGCCTACCTATCCTATGCAAATATCAAATGTAGAATCTATCACCTCTTTGAGTCTTTAAGTCTCCTTAATCCATCAATTTCATTCATATGGGGAATTGTTAAAAAATAATTGATATTTTGAAACTTTGAGGCATATTATTTTATTGATAAAATTGAAGGTTTGAATAATAATTTATGGATTTATATTCTATATAATATACTCAAATTTGTTGAGTGGTGAATGATAAATTGATGCTCAAATTAAACAATAGTTTTGTCTCTTGATGAACAGTTGTATCTTTTGATCAATTATATCTCATGGTGAGCGAATTCATTGCTTTTGGTTTAATATTGCATCTTTTCATTCATTGTGTTTGTTCACTTATATCTATTAACTTTTCAACAAAACTCTTCATGAATCGGTCTAAATCTCTTCATTCATTTCCTCTTCTCTATATAAAGCCAGGTTAGGAGACTTCCAAAACACATCATCAAAAACCATCAATATTGAAAATTCCTTCTAAATTCATTCCTCCTAGTGATAGAGAAAGGCAAGATTGTGTTGATTGGTCACAGTTGTTGTGCTACTATTGTGATCATTTGTTGTTGTATCTTGGAAGACAGATGTCCAACGTCACTCAAAGCACCGAAGAGAGGTCGAATCTATCTTAAGGAAATTATTCATACAGGCCTCAACAAAATTCTTCTTCTAATTTTCAACTTTATCCGATTATAGGTATTATGTTGTGTTACTGCTACTGCTACTGCATTGTATTGTATTATTATTGTTACTAACATATTAAATATGATATTATATTTTCTTACTTCATTTTCTTACTTATTGTATGTTATTCTCAAATACCCTCTATATTTAAAATGTGTGGTTTGTACACGAATATGTGTGATAGAATTTTTAGTATAATTAATAATGTTGTTCTAAAGACACTTCAAGTCATACCAAACACTTTCAACTTTTTTTATGTAATAAGCTTAGAATTTACTCATAACCCTTTCGTGACCATTAAGTAGAAGGGTAAACGTGTTTCAATGCGTTCAAACCCACATTCTCTTATACTAATAAAAATACCGATATCAATCAAACTAAGACTTGATCTACCAAAACACTTTCATTTTCAATACTTTAAAATCATAATTTCTTACATGAAATCTTAAAGCAGAGCATGATTATTGTTTTAAATTAATTTATCTTTTTTAAAAAAAAACAAAATAGTTAAATTTTCTTTTTCAATTTTTTTAACATTAATTATTAATCGCTCCTTACATCACATATGCCATTGTTTTTATAATGGTTAAGTTTCAGTTCTAATATTCTACTTTTTCCTGATTTAATCTCTATACTTGAATATATTAACTTTTATAATATTATTGGTTAATTTAAATATTTTATTTTAATTAAAATTATTGGTTAATTTTTTAAAAATTGTTAATACCGTCAAACTTTTTTTGTTAAATTCAAGTCTATTATAATGTCATTTTTTATTACATAGGTATTAAGCGAGTATTTTTTTTAATTTTAAAATATCATACTAATAAATTTAACAAAAAAAATTAACAGTGTTAAGAAATAGATCTAAATTTTTAAAACAAAAATAAAAGAACTAAATTTTAAAAATAAAGTTATGAAAATTAAATTTTAAATATATGAAAATAGAAAAACTTTGATATATTATAAATTTAAATTTTATAATTTTATAAATAATTAACCCAAATAGCAAGCATAATACTATATATAAAATTGAATTCCACGATTTGAAGTTTTTCTTTCTCTTTCTAAGAAGAATGTGGCATGAGTAGAGACTTTATTTTGCGGGTTGAGTTGATTTGAGTGTAAATATAATATTACTCTAATATATATTTTTCTAACTTCAATACATTTTTTTATAAAAATAATTTTAATACAATCCAATTCTATTTCAAATGCTTTTTTTCCTCGAAAGAATTTATAAATATAATCGTAAATACAAGTATATATGTTCAAATAATTATAATTGAAATTAAATCAATATAAAGAACAATTAAATTAAAAACTATAATATATTTAAATATAATCAAAATAAGTATGAACAAAACCCAAATTTAATATTAACGCATAGTCGGATTAAAACATGATGCCCATTTGATATTTATTTAGATATTATTGTATATTATCTAATGATTAATAATGATTTAATAATTTATTTCAAGTGAAATTTAAAAAACCCAATTGATAGTTGAAGAGGTATATATATTTTCTAAATAATTTACTATTTAAGTAAATATTAAGTAATAGAAATAGTGTATTATATAATTTAAAAAATACATCAAATAAATATAATTTAGAATATTAAAATAAAAATTTCACTCAAAATGTAATTGAGATTTGAGATCTTTTTATTTTCTCTAACTTATTTTTACAAGTAAAATATTTTATCTATACGATTAAATATAAAAGAAGGACCTAAGGCCTACCTACATGACACATTTCATGTTTATCTTATTTTACTCATGACAAGATATGGTAAATATTCAATTTTGATCCCTCCCAATGCTTATATTTTGGGTTTAATCATTTTTAATTTAAATTGCAAATTTGGTCCTCTACTACACTTATATTTGGGATTTAATATTTAAATTTGATATAATCCAATCGTCTGCTTTGAAGGTAATATTCCTCCTATAGTTCTCTCTAGGCTTGCATAACATATGGCAATTTAAATAGAACTACATATAAGGTGATCGGAGACATGGGTGATCGGAGAGCGAGGAATAATGTGAGAATGGTATACGTTGACAATATTTCAGACAGCATGCATTGGAAAGGATTAAGGGTGTTATTCAGCTCCCATGGGAACATTTTGGATGCTTTCATTCCTGTTAAAAGAAGCAAGGAAGGAAAAAGGTTCAGGTTTGTAAGATTTGCTAAGTTGGAGGATGCTCAGAGGGCAATTGCTAGGCTCGATGGTTTTGTGATGTTAGGAAAAAAGATATGGGTAAAGATGGCCAGGTTCAGCAGCAATAGAAAAGTATGGAAAAAAAATACATGCTAATGAAGCCTCTCGTAATAGACAGGCAAGTCAATCGAGGGAGACAGGGTACCAGAAGGAGGATTGGCGTACATTGGAAGGAAAAGAGTTGAACAACTCAAAAGTTGTTGTCGGTCACATTGAAAACGAACAATTATGGAAGCTTCAGCGTTGTTTGATAGGGGAAACAGTGACTTTTTGCAATCTCAATAGCTTGATTGAAAGAACTACCTGCTTAGGCCTTGGAGAATTAAAAGTTAAAAGAATCAGGGTAGATTTTTTCTGATAGAGGTTCGGGATGAAGAGCTGATGGAGATATTAAGACAAAGAGATTGGGCATATCTTAAAGAGTTTTTCATCAACGTCGAGCCATGGTCGGAAATTTTTCAAGCTTCGGAGAGAGAAGTTTGGATAGAAATTTCAAGAATTCCTCTTCATGCTGGAACTACCGATCAGTCAAGAAAGTAGTTGATTTATGGGGAGAGATTATTGCCATGGGCAAAAATTTCACAATGACGAACAACTATGAGAAGATGGATATTTTGGTAATCACTAAACAAGCTAATAGACTTGACGAGGTAATAACAATGGAGGTGGGAAGTGAAAAATTCCAAATTCACATAACTGAAAGAGGTTTGGTGGAAAAATCTAATGAAAATCATAAAAAGGATGGAGATCTACGGGTGAGAGAAGATGAAGCATCATCGGAAAAAGTATCGGTAAACAATCTGGAATCGCAAGTGTCACCGGAGGGAAGTCGAAGAGATGGATTTGAAGGTGTTAATACTACATGCCTCGAAAATAAAGGATTAGGTAGTGGGATGCAAGGTATGCCGAATAAGGGAATTATTGAGGAACCCAATTCACTTTGCAACATGTTGAGTGTTCATGTTGAAGGGGAGACAAATGCTACGTTACCTGTCCACATTAATTCTGTTTTAAACAATATGGGCCTAGACTTGGGTATGGAGCAGATTGATGGATTGAAGACCCAATGTGAGGATGCTTTTGGAGTGGGTCTGGAACAGAATGAAGGGGCGGAGAATCAATGTTTGGGGGCCAATGTAGACAGGTATAATGAAAATGAATTGATGAGTGCAAACTTGGAAGTAAGCCCAAAGTCAAAACAAAATCAGCCTCTAATTTCAGGTTCAGAGAGCCATAAGGATCATATTTCTATATCAGTTTGAAGAGGAATTTTTCCAAGTTAGGCAGAATAAAAGAAAGAAGAGAGCTCTAAATAAGAAAATTAGATCAATGCGCGAGATTCAAGATACAACACTCACATCGAAAGAGAAGCAAAAGAGGAACAAAGGGTTAAAAAAAACAAAAAGGAAAGTAGATTTTGAGAATTGACGGCAGTATTGCAAATTGGTCACTTTCGGATTCCGATATCAGTAATTGAAGAAAAGTTATTCTAAGAGAAGCGAAGAAGACGTGGGAGGTAGGGAAAAGGCTGGGTTTTAGTGTGCATGGAGATGAGGAGATGATTATTGAAGAAATTATGAGGATCGAAGGAAAGCAGTAGGGAGCACTCAAAGATCGGGGGTTGATAGTATTCAGGACATTGGTATGTGGTTGTTTTTGTGGTTTTATCTTTTAATTATTCTATATTGATAGAGAGTTTTTGAATTTTCACGTGGAACATTAGAGGGTTGGTCTCGGGTCTGATTTTTGTAACTGTTATTTGAGTGGTGAGGATAAATAAGGCCGATGATTTGTTTTATTCAAGTCGGTGTCAATAGAGTTAGTTAGAAAAATATGGGGTGATGATTGTATCGATTTCAAATATGTTGTTGCTGTAGAAAGGTCAGGGGGTTTATTAACGTTTGGGATTAGGGTCGTTTCTCGGAAAATGTTGAATTGTGTGGGAGGAGGACTATTGTTGATGAAGGAAAATGGGTACTCGAAGAGATAGAGGTGACTCTGATTAATGCTTTTGCCCCAATCAGACTTGCAGTCTTAGGGCTAATTCTTATAGGATAGCAATATGGGCCGATGGTGAATGAACATTGGAATTAAAGTTTTTTAGGTGTTAAAGATGGTAAGTTACGTCTATTGGGGATTGCTTGAGGTGTTTTTATGTGATTGTTTAAGAGATTAAACGCCTGGGCTTTATAAAAAATGGGTCGGTGGAAGTAATTGAGGGTAATCAACAGTGCATTTTACTAGAGGAGGGAAGTACAATTGGTAGGGGATTTCTAAGTAAGAGAGATGAATTTAAGTTGGATATAAAGTTATAATAAAATAGTTGGAGTGAAATATGAGGCTAGGCGAATAATGATGTCATTCTTGGACTAGGAGACAATAGAAAAGTTAGATCTATAGAGGAAATTGAGGACAAGTTTTTAAGGAGTATTGAGGAATATAGAGGGGAAAGCAAGAGGGATATTTTCTGGTGCTGTTGATACAAATGTTGCTGAGGAAGCTGAGATTTGTGTAGGGAAGATAGCCTTAGAAGTCTTTTTAGCTTTGAATTGGAAGAATAACGATTCTTTATTTATTGAATTAGGTATATTGGTGGTGTTTTCTGAGTGTATTAACAAGGTTTAAGACCTTGGTAGCTTCATGAAAATTTTCAGATATTGAAACTACTAAGCTTAAGGCTGGTTTTGCAGTCTTTTCTTTGGCGGATAGGAATGGCAATGATATGGCTTTCTCATTAGTGTTGGCTGGTGTTTTATCGGTTGCAAGTGTTTAAAGCTTGGTGGTGTTATCCTGTTTTGTTAAGTTGTTTTGTTGTAATTGGGACTAAGTCCTTATCTTGTCTGCTGTATTTTTCAATTTTGGTTGCTGCTCTGTTTTGTCTTTGACAACAGAGTAGTTCGAATGTTGCAAAAAAAAAAAAAATCCAATCGTCGGCTTTTACTACAACATGTTATTACCAAAAAGTTAAATGTTTTATTTTATCAAATTTTAAATATTTTCTCTCATGATACAATATAAAAAAGCAATCTGAATAACTAGCAAATTAATAATGTTTGTTTTAATACCTATTTAACAAATACACCAAAATAGATAAGTGAAGCTGATGCAATTGTAGTACACACTTCAATTATATTCTATACAACTATTTATAAATGGCCTCCATAATGGACACTTGTACATTTTTTTTTCTTTCTTTTTCTTTTTACATAAAAATATTATGAGTGAATGTGAACTACAATTTCTCTACTTTTTAGATTTAAATTTAAATTTATCTATATATTTCGATTAAATTTAAATTTTAATCTATATATTTTAATTTTTGACATAATTTAATACATTTTATTTTTTTATCAAATTCAAGTTTGCTATAATGTTATTTTTTATTTCATGGATAATAAATTTATTTTATTTTTTTTCAAAATGTCACGCTAACAGAAAAGAATTTTAACAGAGTTGACAAGTAAACCTAAATTTTTAAATTCAAAAAATAGAGAAACTAAATTTCTAAAAATAAAAAATATGGTGATTAAATTCCAAATATATAAAGAATGCAAAAATTTTAAAGAAATTGTATCCCTCAATTTTTTACATTGTAGTTTAACCAAGAAATCAATAATTAACCTAACGTAAAGTGTGAGTAAAAACAGTACTAATTATTACGATCAATATAGACAAACTTGACCTAAGATATTATTTCAAATTTTAGTTGTTCTATCACTTTTATTTTTCCATTTAATTAAGAAATATATTTTTTAATTTAATAATTTTGGTTTATTAAGTTTTGAAATAGAAATAAAATAACAACAAATGTTAAGAAAATATATTGCATTCCAAAAATAAAATCCAACTCAAACCTTGAAAGTAAAGTTATTTTAAGGGCGTGTTTGGTTCGCCGTATTACCCAATCCATTACGCCCCGATTACGCGCGTATTACATTACGCCCCTAATCCGGCGTTTGGTTCGCTGTATTAGCCATTACGCGCGTATTACATTACGCCCCTAATCCCCAAATTCCCGTGTTTTACAATCCGTTCCCAAATCGTTGTATTAGCCATTACGCCCGGCCTCCCTCCCCATCTCTCTGTTTTACCCTCCCTCCCTACCCGACCCTCTCCTCTTCCGTCCTAATCATTTTCTCCTCCCATTTCCCACTGATTCCGTTGATTAATCTGTCGTCATCGTTTCTTCTCGTCTCGGCATCAAATTTCCCTTCCCCATTTCCTCCCAACACTATCTGCTCCGCACACCAAAACCCTCTCTTTTTCTCTTCAATATATTCACAAAATTGGAAATTCTAGCTTAATCCATTGAAGAAAGAGTGAAGCGTTTTTTCTTTGATTTTTCCATTCTTTTTAACATTTCTATTCTGTGTTTTTTGTCGGTTTTTTAGCCATGCTTGGTTCTACTCACTACTCCACCGCCGTCGACATGTGGTCTGTTGGATGCATCTTCGCCGAAATGGTTAGAAGGCAAGCATTGTTCCTGGGGGATTCTGAATTCCAGCAATTGCTCCACATTTTTAGGTATATTTGTTTCTTCCCAATGTATCTCTTCCTAGCTACCGCCCTTTTTCTCGTTCTTTTTTCTTAATTGGGTGAAAATTGAAAAGGTTACTGGGCACCCCAACTGAGAAGCAATGGCCCGGGGTTACCTCTCTAAGGGATTGGCACGTGTACCCACGGTGGGAGCCTCAGAACTTGGAACGCGCTGTTCCTTCCCTTTCTCCTGAAGGGGTTGATCTCCTCTCTGTAAGTCCTCATTCTTTTACTAAACATCAACAAACTGTTCAAATCAAAGCATCATAATATAGTCATGTTTTCTAATGTAGATTTATTCTTTGTTTCAAACAAATATCCGTTGATATAGTCTCATTTCAGCAGCAACCATTCTACATATTAGAGTTTAAGAAGAAAATTAAGTACCGTTGAATTTTTTTTTTTACTTCTATTAAGCTGCCAACAAGCAAACTCCTAAAAAGTTCAAATTATATAGTCATGGATTAATTTAAAAAATCCAAAATGATTGTGAAAAAAATTGTTAGTTTACAATCATAGTAAATTAAATACATTACAATAGTATGAATAATTCATATGATTCTCAAAATGCATGAAAAAAAAACTAAGCATATTTGAGTCGGACAATACTTGTATTTGACACTTATCCAAGTGCAGGTCGTCTTCAACTCACAATTGCAGTCTTGCCATGGGGAAGAATTTTGAGAGAAAAAAATAAAGTCTAGCATGATTAACATTTAGGCCATGTGAATAGGACTAAGAGGGTAGAGAATACTGATAGAAAAAGCATCGAAGCTATTTAGAATTCACTTGGAATTTCGTTGCATGTTATACTAGGATTATAGCAATGGTCAGAGTGATTCAAGTCAATAAAAGCTTTTTAATCTATGATCATATGTTCAAAGTCAAATATTTAAAGAATAGAAAGGAACAAGTAGTGATATACATGAAATTTATCAGTTCTATATGTCCACTGACCTTAATGCATAGGTATATGCACAGCAAAAGAAGGAACTGAAAGTAGTCTGTTTGGTGCCTTTTACTCTTTTAATTCCTATTTCCTTAGCCTTTTTGCAAGGATGCCAATTTCAAGTCATACAACATGATCATTGCCAAATAATTTCGGAATGATATAACACATAAAAGGGTTTACCGTCTGTGACAATGACAACATTTAGTTCATGCTCATGATTTACTGATTTACTTCTCTATTACTTGCACATTTTGGAGGCTAATAGCTTCTTGTTTTTGGTTATTGCAGAAGATGCTTAAATATGACCCTGCAGAGAGAATATCAGCAAAAGCAGCTATGGATCATCCGTATTTTGATAGCCTTGATAAGTCCCAATTCTGAATTTGCATTGTATGGTTATAGTATTATATGGATTTTTTCTTTTCTCGCTTAGAATGGTACATTGCTTTTCACTAGGTGCTCGCTTCCTTGAGCCTAAACTCTAAAGCACCAACTTCTGAGCTTCAAAATATGTGTTGGGAGATTAGTTGTCATCAACTAGGTGATCCACAGTCTCTGACAAGTTGTTTTTTTATTCGTGTGTAACCTTTTACAAGTTTGTAATGATACAAATATCAACCAGTTCACTTTGAAACTTCTCTTGATATCTAATTTAATGCGGTTTTAATCTTTTCATTGAGCATCTTCGGGTAACTTCAAATGTCGGTTTTTTAACTTTTATTGATCTGTTTATGTTTTTTTTTTGTTGAAAAACCAATGATGATGAGTAATGGATGTTTGGTTCTGGAACATCTTGTTTGAAGAAATTGTAATGACAGTTGAAGAGGATGTGAAAGGAGACATTGATGTGATGATTTTGCAATTATATATTTGTCATTGAACCATATTTGACTATGATCTTAAGTTTTGGTGCTAAATCGTCGTTGGTACAACAGTCTAATAGATTTCTACTTCAAATTAGACTGTGTTTCTAGTTTGGATTGTTTGTCACTTTTAGAAGGAAATCTGATTATAAGCATAGAACATATGTGCAGACCTTGAGAGAAAATTGCAAAATTTTACTGCTGTATACTTCCTTGGCCTCAAAGTAGATGGTTAAAATGCTTAAAACCCCCACAGTTTAATCCTTGAAATTGTTGAGTTTACGGTTTTCCTTTGAAATGATTGGAAAGTTAGGCTATCTAAATTTTAGTTCTGACAAAATTCTTTTATTTTTTCTATTAAATACTTCTTTCAGCTCATGGTGACAAATTTGCTGCGAAAAGAATGAGAAGGCTGGCCCAAAGGAGAGCTGTTGATTATACTAGTACTGTTGTGCGATATATGCAGGTATTTTTTTCATGTTTAGTTGTTTTTATAAGCGTTTTTTTCTATATCTTCCTATAAGTTGTTGCATGGTCAAAATGGTGAATCTGATTAACATGGATGCTTATGTTTTCTTAGATGGCTTAAATGTCTCTTTATTATTGTGGTTGTTGGCCTTCTCTTTATCAATACGGGCATTGATTTCTCTATCATAGAAATCAGTTTGCTTTTTTCTTCTGCAGCCTTTTGCTCAAGTTTATTATTCAATGTACTTGGCTGCTATATTTTAAAGTTTATAAAGGTCCACTATTATAGCCATAATTGTATCTTTATGATAGCTTAACTTATGGAGTTGTGTTTCAGATTGCTGCTAGAAAATCCATTAATATAGAGGCAAAATGACTTGGTCTTGCTTGCCATTGATGTATGGTGTTAAGATGTTCTTTTTTTGCTTCATGGGAAAAATAAGTTGATGTCTTTTTATGTCATATTTTTCCTAGTTACTAAGAGTAACTCCTCTTTATCATAGTTGTATGCTTGTTGAATCATATTGAAATGCTAGATACTTAACTGACTGAACTTGTTTGAATGTAGGAACTACAGTTCCATCAAACACCACTACTGCAATTCTTGCTGCTCCCAATTTGTCGAATCCCATGGCTACAGTTGTTGGTGCTGCTTCAAACCCATTAACCTATAATTTGTAGTTGAATTTGAATTATGATCCAAAATGCAACATATCAATGATGAAATACGGCGATGCATCTGCTTGAATTTCTCTGTCTAGTTGGCCTTTTAAGTCCCTTCTGATCTGGTATCCTTGGAAAATTATTTGTTTTGCACTCTTGGCATTTTAATATCATATTAGAATAACTAGTTTATAACTTTGGAGTAATGATTCATTGTAATTTTACCCATTTTTATATATTTCTTTAATTTTTTAATTCATCACAAGGTTCATGCCATAGGGGCAAAGCTAAAATCAAAAAATAAAAAAGAACCTCATTGAGGAAGAAAATTCAGAGAATAAGGTAAGAAAACCAAAAAATATAGCAACTGAGAGAATATACAGAGCTATGTTTCTCCGACTCTTCATTTTGCTTGAAGTATCCCTTTTTTATACCCCTGTCAGAGTATTCATTTTTCTTAAAGTACCTGGTTTCAACACCCATGCCCGACGATGAAAGAACCTCTTTGAGAAAGTTATACAATAGATTTATTATATAAATTATTTTAAATTATATAAATTCATATAAGAAAATTTATTATCAATAATTTTATGAAATTATATCTTATTAAATTATATGTAATAATAATTATTTTAAATTATACAAATTCATATAAGATAATTTATTAGTTATAATTATTTTAAATTTTATTAAATCATATATTTTAATTAAAATATATTTAATATTAATCATTTCAAATTATCTTTTATAGTATCATATATTATGATTTGAGTAAATTCATATAAGAATATTAATTATTAAGAATTTTATTAAATTATATATTTTAATTATAATATATTTAATATATTTAATAATAATTATGTTTAAATATGATTAAATTATTTATTTTTGATAATAAATAATCTTATTAAAATTTAAATAACAATAACAATAATCATTTACCAAAACAAATTTATGCTAAGGGTATTCTGGTCATTTTAGTTTTCTCCATTATGCTATTACACCTCTATTACATTCAACCAAACACAGTTTTACTATTACGCCTCTATTCCATTACATTCAACCAAACAGTTGATTTGCTATTACACCTCTATTCCATTACACCTCTAATCCAATACACCTCTAATCCAATACACCTCTAATCCAATACAGCGAACCAAACGTGACCTAAGAGTTAACCAGAAGCTTCATTATTTTACCCATATAAATATACCATACTAGTTTCCAATTAAAGGGAAGAAATTAGAGGCGAGTATGAAAGTTAAGAGGAGGCGCGCGAGTAGAGACGCAAGCAAAGAGAAAAAATATCTGGAATGGGTGGGGCCCAAAAAAGAGATAAAATAATAAAAACAAAAGATATTTTAGCGATCAACAAAGAATCTGATTTTGAGGAAGCTTTTTAATTTATGAGATGCTGACACCCTGCCCCTCCAACTTTTCTTTTTCCTGTGGGTTGAATATATAATACATATTGTTTTTTTCTTATTCCTTGGTTAAGATAGCCAGCTAACTTGTATATTTAGGTTAAAGTTAAATTACTATTTTGGGCATAAACTTGAACCTTTTCTTACATTAGAATTTAATTTTTTTTGTCCAAGTTAGGTATTAAATTTAGCAATTATTTTCATATTAGGTCTTAGATTTAGTAACTTTTTTCGCATTGCGGCTTGAATATGGTTATTGTTCCTATATTGGGCCTAAACTTTAGAGTTTTCAATGACTAAATTGGATTAAAAAAAGTTGAAGTTCCAATGTGAGAACATTTATCGAGTTCATGCCCTAATATGGAAAAAATTGTAACAGCCCGGTTTAGGGCCTAGTCAAAACAATGATCTCGGGACCACAAATCTGAAGTTTAGAAAATTATTTTTATTATTACTCTGAGGTTATAATATAATTATATTAGTGTACGAAAAATTTGGTGAGTTAATTTTGATGTTTGTGAGCCCTATTACGAAAAAGGACTAAATCGCATGAAAGGTAAGAGTTGCATTTTAGTGCCCAAATTTGTTAAATAGCTAGAGAACAAATTGGGGGGTTTTAAAGGGCAATTAGACCCTTTTAAACAAGCTGGCCGGCCATGAAATGAATTGAAACAAATAGTCAAAAGTTTAGGTAAGTGATGTCATGATTCGGTGATAAAATAATGCCTATAGCCTATCTACTATTTTTCTTCTTCTCCATCTTTTCTCTCCACCAAAAATATCAGCAAATAGGGAGGTTTGAAAGCTGAAAATTTGCAGCAACTTATTCCTCTCATAATGTAAGTGATTTTGATGATTTTCTTGATGATTTTTACATTTTTGGAATGCTTGTATTATGGGCTTTCAAATAAGAGGACTACTTTGCAAAATGGTGATAAGTCTAGGGTTTCACCATGTTTCTAAAATTTTATGGAAGAATATGAGTCTTAGAAGAGTTCTAAACAACTTTTGTGTAAGGTGTTAGCATGAAAACACCTAAAGGGACTATTTTGCATAAGTTGCAAAATAGGTGATAAGTGTGTGAAATAGTGGGATTTTGGGGTTGCTATAAGAGTAAAAATAGTTCGGCTAGGTTTGAAATATGAAGAAATTTGATAAAAATCGATTTTCGATCATAAGGGTCAAATGGTCATTTTGCCAAAGTCAATGGGCAAAATGGACATTTTTTGGCAAAATGACCATTTTACCAAAGATGTAAATTTATGATTTCCTAATTGTAATTAGTGATTAAATGAGCGCATTTTTTTATTCTAGATCAAGATTTGCCAAATCCAAACCTGGACCGGGGAAAAGCCAAGCAAATCAACTAAACCGACTAGTCGAGAACATTTTGTAAACCGCGGTAAGTTGTATGTGAAGAATACAACTATATGAATAATATATGTGTTTAAGTTGTCATTGAATGGATATAGTATGAATTGCTTGATTGTGTATTGAAAATGCATAAAGACAATGAGATGGTAGAATTTCTGCTGGAACACTAGGAAATAAATCGAATATTCTAACCATGACATTTGGGTCACTTGTGTGAGCTAGTGTAAGACATGTCTGGGACATGCGTCAGCCACATTATGAAAGCCAGTGTAAGACCATGTTTGGGACATGGCATCGGCATTGAGACGAGTGCTAGAGTAAGACTTGTCTGGGACACGCATCGGCCTCGATAATGATAGTCAGTGTAAGACCATGTCTAGGACATAGCTTCGATTTGAGGTGTGAGCCAATATAAGACTATGTCCGGGGCATAGCATCGGCACCTTACTCCTAGATTGAGGTTTATAGAATGACCGGTAGTGTACCGAATAGTTTAACGGTGCAAGTAGGTTTGTGGGTTAATAATGAAAACATAACCATATTGTGAGTGATATAGGTACCTAATTGGTATGTATGTGAAATGAGCTCATTAGAGAGCATATGATTTGTATGGATGGAAAATGAGTAAGTCATGCTTATGCTTATTCTTGTGTTATAAGCATGATGGTTATTGATGAATTGTTGTTGTATATTTATTTATATGCAACTTACTAAGCTTTTATGCTTACCCTCCTTCCTTTTCATTTTCTTATAGTGCCGCCTATTTAGCTCAAGGATCACTTGGATTTAGAGATATCGATCACACTATAGTCTGAAATTTTCGGTATAGTTGGATTTATAATTTTTTGAACATGGAATGTATAGGGCTTAGACTTGATTATTTTGTATCATTAAGTATTGGCCAAATGTGTGGGCTTAGGATAAGTTCCACACTTTGTATTTAGCCTTGATGTTGACTATTACTCATTTTGTATATATATGCAAAGATGATATTTCTTTGGTTGAGTAAATTTCCTCATGAAAGAATGCTTATTGTAGCTGATTTGGTTGTGTGGTATAGACTAGAATTGGTATTGGTTGAGTTAGTGTCAATTGATGTAAGTAAGGGTGGCGAATAGACTTGGTAAATAGCCTTATTTTTCCCATACGGGAAGGCACACGGGCATATGCCTTGGCCGTGTGACAATTTGGGTATGTTGACGTCAAAAACAGAATACTCAGGTTTTTGCACACGGGCTACGCCACGGGCGTGTCATGGCCGTATGAAGAACACGGGCAATGGACACGGGCGTGTGTCATGGTCGTGTACCCCTAGTTGGTGATGAGGTCACAAACAGAGAGCTCTACAGGCCATAAACACGGGTGTGTTGAGGCCGTGTGAGGGACACGGGATAGGGACACTGGCGTGTGTCCAAATCGTGTGAAGTCTGCACTTAATTTTTGAAAAATTTTGGAAATAAATTGGCCACATGGGTAAGGGACCCGGGCGTGTCCCAAGCCACACAGGCGTGTGTCCTATACCCACACGGGCGTGTGGAGTTTTAAAGTATGATTTTTTCCAAGTTTTCCTTAAGTTCTCGGTTTGGTTTCGAACTACCCCGAATGCATGTTTTGGGCCTCAGAAGTCGTATAAGGAATAGTATGCATGTGAAATGAAAGGTTTTAAATTGATCAAAATTTTACAGCCCGTTTTCTTTTTATAGTTGGTTGAGTTTAAGCCTGGTAGCACCTCGAACCCTGTCCTAGCGTTGGCCATGGGCGAGGGGTGTTACAAAAATTTCCAAGTTTAAGTCTCAAAATGTGATTTAACCTTTAGGTTAAAGCATTTGAGAGTAGTAGCTCATGTATCTACTATAGTTAAATCTGTAATTAGTATTTAATTTGGCCCCTGAACTTGTCCATTTGTACCTAGTTGGTCTCTAAATTTCTTTGGACTTAGTTGATCATTGAACTTGTATTTCATCAACCAGATTGGTACCTATTCACTAGCATCGTTAGTTATGCTGACATTATAACAGCCCATTTTCAATTAACCGGAATAGTAGTTTCGGGACCACAAATTTGATCCCGAAAGAGAAATTTATTTTAATATTATTTTATGATATACAAAATTATGGAAATATTCTGTGAAAATTTTGTTAAGAAATTTTACCAGTTATATGTCTAATTTGATGAAAAGGCCAAATTGCATAAAATGTAAAAGTTGAATTCTAGTAGCTATATGTCTCAAATAGCTATCAAATTCAAAATTTGAGGTCCTTATATGGTAATTAGACTATTAAGAAAAGTTAGTGAATATTTTTGGTGAATCATCTATGGAAAATTAGAAAAAGAAAAGGATTAAATTGGAATGTTGAAAAATTAATGGATGATAATAAATTAAATAGAAATATCATATTATTGTTATCATATTCTTCCCCAAAAATACATGGAAACCCTAGGAAAGAGAAAGTAAGCTTTCTTGGCTTAATTAGGTAAGTATTCTTGTCATGTTTTCAATAATTTTTATATTTCTGAGATCGGAATAGTTTAATCTATATATTTTGGGGATTAATTTGTAATGATATCAAAGTATAGAAATTTTTCCATGGATGTAAATACTGAAAATTGAAATTTATGGTAGAAAATGAAAGGTTGTTGATATATAAACAACTTTTAGAAAGAGAATTTTGGTGAAATTATGATTTAAGGACTAAATTGAAAAGTTGTAAAACCTATGGAAAAATTTTGATTTTTGTAGCACCCCAAACCTGGCCTAGACGTTATGGCAAATCTGGCGATGTACATTGAAATGTTTTTCGAAAAACATAATTTCATTTTTGAAAAACCTATTCGATATTAAAACCCTTTGTAACTTTAACAAAAATTTAGGATATCTCGTTCATTGTTAAAACTCAAGTCGTTTTAGCAAAATGTTAATCATATTGGATTGTTATTACACTTTAAAACAATGTTTGTTGTGGAAGCTTTTAAAATATGTTGCGTAAACGTTGTGTTTTGAGATGCATTTATCTTTTTAAAAACCCGCGTCTTAATGCTAACAAATCAAAATAACAAAACCCCAAATTAAAGATTAAAAATTTAAATAGGCCTTATTAAAAAATACCCAAATTAAATTACTTATAAATTAAAACCAAATATGGAAGCATGAGCGATTGTGTGACCACCTTCGAGTCCCTCGTAGCACCAGTCCACCTAAGGATTACCTGCGCAGATAAGTAGAAGGGTGAGTTTACGAAAACTCAGTGTGTAATCCCTTAATAAACAAATAGTCAAACATACAGTGAGCAAATACAGTTTGGGCCTAAGCCCTTTTTAGTAATAGTGACAATATTAGTTTGGGATTTAGCCCATCTCATTATAGAAATTGTCATATGTTCGGGCCTTGGCCCATTGCAGTAACATAAAATAGTGTAGTAACAGTAAACAGTATGCAAGTCCTAACCATCCAGCCTCTACACTCCATCTCCGTCCAACCCTACACTCTATGTGGGGATAAAATCAACCCACCCATCCCTACACTCCAAGTAGCACCGGTTGCGGCACTATATAGTATTTGCAGTAGAGCTGCCAGTAATTTAGGTACGAAGCCTTTCATTACACTTCCTCCGATCAATATAAACCCATCCCCATGCAATGCACCATACAGTCATGTCATGTCATATCATAGAATCATACATGTATCCATTACAGTTTAAATAACATGCTAAAATACGTTCATACATGTACAAATATATATATACTGCATATAGGATCAAAGCAGTCATCTTACCACATAAGGGCAAACCAGTCATTTTACCACATATGGGCAAAACAGTCATTTTACCACATAAGGGCAAAACAATCATTTTACCACATAAGGGCAAAATAGTCATTCTATCATTTAGGGTTCCAAGTACACTTACTGACCCAACAGAAGGTCCACAGTCTTCTCGGGTGACCCGTGGAACCTTAAAAGTCAAACAGAGAAAATAGGCCCAAGGCACATATTACGGGCCCATGTGGGCCCACACACCCGTGCAGTCCACGTAGCCTAGAAATAGCCTCAGCCTTGTGGATGCACAACCTGGCCGAATATTCTCTACACATCCGTGCGATTTACTTATGTGGGGCACAAAGTTCGTGGGGCCCACACGGCCCATTCCGGCCCAACACGGCCCAAAATGCCCTAAGCACATGAAATCGCTCATGGTGGCCTCTACGATCAAACGCCCATGCTTATATGTTCGATTTACAACATGAGCGAGGGTACAGCCATGTAGCGATAATAGTCATATTTGCCGGCTTTTGCCGATTTGCAATTGGGCAGTGTTTACACACTTTGCTCACAAAAATGTGCGAATAGTCCACGAGTACTCCAACCTACATTCAATCACAAGTTTCGGTTAATCGCATCCTAATTGAATTGTTAAAACCCCCACCAAAATACTTCATCAAAGGATTACCTAACACTTCCTTAAATCAATCGATTGTGGCTTGCCCATTTAAATCATTTGCAAGAGACTAATCACTAGGCCTTAGGGGGTTATCTGTACTTCAACCAAACCTTATCAACCATTAACAAAAGAACAGTTTGAACTAGGCGAAAAGTCGCTTACTGAAAATGTAGAGTCTACATTAGAAGAACATTCGGCCCACACCCACACAAAAGCCGAAAGTACACAGAATGGTAGAGGCAAAGTGGAATAATCACACCCCTAACAGTAATCAGCAGAGGAAAGAAGATGTTAGAAGAAAGATCACAATGGTAGAGAGAAACAAGAGGGAATCATGTGCACTTACAGATTTGTCAAAGAACCCTTACTAAACCGAAATCAAAAACAAAAGAGAAGAAAACAATAACTGTGTACTCGAACTTGAGATGGAATGTTCGACTAACACAAAATGTAGAGAACTGACAAAATGAAATGAGGGGAAGAGTATTCGATTTTAGCAATACAAGGAGGGACACTCAAAAAGAGTTGAAGGAATAGGGAGAAAAGGGAAAAGGGGTATTTGGCTATTACTGGAAGAAAAGGAAAATTTTAGAGAGGACGAAATAGGGGATAATCGGCCAAGCATAAGATACAGAAGAGGAGGATTGATAGTGCCAAAAAAAATTGAGAGAGAGAGAGAGAGGAAGGAGAGAATTCGACTAAGAAGAAGGAGTGAAAGAAGAGTAAAATGACGGAATGAGGGACCTCAAGAGAAGTGAAAAACCGATGCCAGCAAAAATAGATGATACTACCAAAACCTCCCTAGCATTATTCGGCCTCCACAGAAAAGAGAGAGCCAATATGTTTACAGCACCCGAAAATAAAGTGGCTAAACTCACCAACATCGAAAGTCTAGAGTGCCACAAATCCTATTCGGCACCAACTCTTCTCCCACCATAAATCCCCAGGATTTTCTCCTAAAATTCCTCCAACCAAATATTATCCACATCCCAACATTCTCTCCTACAATCCCTCCATGACCAGTTCAAACTTCACTCCACTCAGCAGTGTTTCGATCAAACTCTACTACCCACACGACTTAGGCAGCAAAATAGAACCCCCATTGCGCAAACCAAGACTCAAACTTCAAATCCCAGACATTAGTAACACGCCACTTATCCCCTAAAACAGCAGGCCTTTTCTGTCATGTTTTTCCCTTATTTACTTAAAAGCCTATTGCCTAGAGACAGTGCTTATTCCTTTAAAAACAAAAATTTTTGCACTTGCTCAAGCTTGAACCCAAGACTTCTCAGACACTTCCCAGAACACTTAACCACTGAGGCAAGCATGCATTTGTGTCACCTTCTTGCACAACTAAATATTTATATACATCCTCCTAACTGTACCTCTACTCAAAACCTAATACTTCTAGGCCCAAAATTCAGGGCGTTACAATTTTTGTGACATATATGGGCTGCTATTACCATGTAAAAATCAATTAGGTTTGGAATAATGATTATATTGCATGAATTTCATTTCCCGAGCCTAAGGACAAAATTTTCATTAATAAAAGTATAGGGGCAAAATGGTAATTTTTCCTAGGAAGTGAATTGAGTTCAATTGAGTATGAAATGTATTAAATTGAGTTAAATTTGCTCGTATAGATTCGGTTAGACCTTATATGAAGTTAGATCGAGGAAAAAGGAAAATACCGGATTAGTAATCTTTCTGAACACGAACATTTTCGAGGTAAGTTCGTGTAACAAAATTGTATATTTATATGTTTAAATTGAATGTTATGATTGTGAAATGTATGATTGTCATGTATAAATATAAATCACATATCCGAAAATGTCTGACAAGTGTTAAGTCTCGTTTGAATAAAAGAAATTCGATGGATACAAGATTTTCCTGTATTGATTATAGTCCTTCATATGTTGTAGACATTATAGCTCGGACGAGCATACTGTGAAAAGCCTTCTCAAGCATTCCTTTTACATGGTTCTTACGAGCATCCTGATTGGTAGTGATCCTGCATATGTTACACACTACCGCAACTCTTTGTGAGCGTCCTATTACATGATTTGATCAGTTGCAATGCAACCATTTATTACAGACACAAACGCAGCTCCTCGTAAGTGTCCTGATATAGGCTCTTATGAGCTTCCTGACATGGCTCGCTTGAACTCCCTGTTATGCTATCCAGAGCTCCCTGATAAGAACTCTTCGGAGTTAACTGTTAAGCTCAATGATCTTTCTATTATAAACTCTTATGAGTTTCCTATTTAGCCTGGATAAACATCCTATTACATGGCTCATCTAAGCATCCTGTTGCAGACATAACGCTGCTAGCTAATACAATGGTGCCACGTGGAAACCTCTCAATGTTCCATGTGGTAAACATAAATTAAAAATAAAAAACTATAAATTATGTTTTTCACATGGTGTTTTGAGAGGTTTCAATGTGATACCACCAGATTGGCTAAAAATCCCACATCAACACAAACTAACAGTGTTAATGTGGAGGAACCAACTTGGTTGATGGAATACAAGTTCAGGGATCAATTAGGTCCAAAAAAAATTAGGAACCAACTAGGTATAAATCGAAAAGTTCAAGGGCCAAATTATATATTATCCCTTAAATGTATTTAGGGCTTCCCGTTTTTTTTTTCACTCTACTTTTATGTTATACTAGATTTTTATCACACTCACATTATGATTAAATGAAAATATTTTATATTAAAAAAATATTTATAAAAACATTTCAACAAATAATTGTTAGTGGAGTGGCAAAGATTTTTTATATAAATTTATTGGTCTTGTGTCATTTCAACAGTTTGTCATTTTATATATAGTATAGGTTTGATACAATTAGATGAGTTAATGTTACTCATTAATCATGCTTTAATTTAGTTTTAAAATTATGAAAAAAATATTTTTATAAAACTAATAAGTATTATTTTGAGGGTATTTATCATTTTTTTTATATTTTTGTGTTGCTCACTATCTGAACTTTACCGTTTCAACTTTCAAAAAAAAAATCATTTCAACAAATTCACATGTGTTATAAAATAAAGAGAGATAGAGAGAATAAAAACAAAGAAAATATGAAAGCAATAGAGAATGTACTTTATTGATCAAATGGGATAATTATAATGCTTCATTAGAGTCTCTATTTATAGGGATAAGAAGTACAAAATAAATAGAGATCTAATTCTAATAACTATTAGAATTTAAAGTATATCAGAACTTTATCTTTATCATGATGGACATCCACTTAATAAGATATTCATAACACTCCCCCTTGGATGTCCATTGGTAGATAATGTGCCTCATTAAAACCTTATTAGAAAAAACCTTGTGGGATAAAAAACCTAATGAAAGAAAAGGAGTACGTAATCTTCTATTACAAGCTGCCTCGTTAAAAACCTTAACCAGGAAAACCCAACGGGACAAAACCTTGATTAAAGGAAAAAGAGTACAACTCGTTTTTAGACTCCCCCTGATGGCAACATTACATTACATCTTTGAGTTGATGCATTCCAATATTGTGTAGTAGTCTTTCAAACGTTGAAGTTGGCAATGCCTTAGTGAAAAGATCTACTAAATTCTCACTAGAACAAATTTGTTGAACATTTATATCACCTCTTTTCTCAAGATCTTGGGTGAAGAATAATTTTGGTGAAATATGTTTCGTTCTGTCACCTTTGATATAGCCACCCTTCAATTGAGCTATTCATGCAGCATTATCTTCGTATAAGATAGTTGGGATCTTTTCCTGTAAAAGCAAATTACATACCTTCTGGATATGTTGGGTCAATAACCTTAGTCAAACACACTCTCGACTTGCCTTATGCATTGTAATTATTTTTGTATGATTTGAAGAACCAACAGCTAATGTTGTCTTTGTTGAACGCCATGATATGGTAGTACCCCCACATATAAATAAGTATCTAGTTTAAGATCGACCTTTATGTGGATCCGATAAGTATCCAGCATCAGCATAGCTAACTAACAGGGATTTTGAATCATTTGAATAAAATAACCCCATATCAATAGTCCCTCTAAGATATCTAAATACATGTTTAATTCAATTCCAATCTCTACGTGTTGGAGAAGAACTGAATCTTGCTAACAAGATTACATCGAAATCTATATTAGGTCTTGTGTTGTTTGCAAGATACATCAATGCCCTATGACACTTAAATATGATACTTCAGGACCAAGAAACTCTTTACCATCCTTACAAGGACGAAATTGATCTTTATTCACATCTAATGATCTTACAATCATCGAAGTACTTAATGGGTGTGCTTTATTCATGTAAAATTTCTTTAATATCTTTTGTACAAGTTGATTGATGAACATGAATTTCATCTTTTAAATGCTCGATTTGTAAGTCAAGACAAAACTTTGTTTTTCCATGATCTTTCATCTCAAATTCTTTCTTTAAAAAATTTACTGTATTTTAGAGCTCTTCCAGAGTTCCAATAATATTTAGATCATCAACATAAACAACAATTATCACAAAATTTGATCCAAACCTTTTTATAAAGACACATGGAAAAATTTGATCGTTATTGTAACCTTCTTTTAACAAGTATTCACTAAGACGACTGTACCACCACATACGTTTAGATTGTTTTAATCCATATAAACTTTTTCTTTAATCTGATCGAACAATTTTCCCGAGAAACTCTATATCCTTCAAGGATTTTAAATCCTTCAGGGATTTTCATATAAATTTCACTATCAAGTGCGCCATACAAATAGGCTGTAACAACGTCCATTAGATGATGTCAAATTTTTCACGTACTGCCGGACTAATAAGATATCTAAACTGTAACAGCTCGATTTAGACCCTATTCAGAATAGTGGTTTCAGGACCACGTATCTGAGTTAGAAAAATATTTAAAAATTATTTTCTGTGTTTATTATGTGTGAGTTTATATGTGTTATTTTTTCGTGTTTTAATTTTACTGTTTGAATACCGATTTAATAAAAAGGGTTTAATCGCATAAAGTGAAAAGTTGATAGTTAAATGTGAGAGTGCTTAATTGAATTTGTCTTTATAATATGATACATTTATAATGCAATTATTCCATAATTAAAATGGATGGACGATTGTGGTATTAAATAGCATGGTTTTATATTAATTTTAAAATGGTAATTTTATAATATGTTAATAATGTTATAATTATAAAACATAAAATAAAGTTGCATGCATTCATTTTTTCTTCAAAAGCTAAAAATACTGAAAGAAAAGAAAAAGAAAGCCACATTTGACTATTAGCAAGCTTGATTCAAGGTGAGTTTTAGCTCGATTTTTGATAATTTTTACGTTTTTGAGATCGTTGCTATGTCACCTATCAAGCGCATGTCTCAATTTTTGAATTTGATGATGATTTTGTATTTTTTCATTGTTGAAAGCTTGTGATTTTTGTTGTTTGATATGAAAAATAAAATATATGTGATAGATTAACATGTTTTGTATTTGAATTTTTGATGATTTTGAGTAATTAGGGCTAAATTTGTAAAAATAATAAATTGAGGGACTAAAATGTAAAATAAATGAAATGTGTGGACTTGTATAAGGAATATGAATATCGGCCTAAGCATGGTATATTGAAATTTTGCATATTTTGTGTTTTGTGCAAAAGGGACTAATTTGTGAAAAGTGTGAAATGTCAGAGGTAAAATGGTAATTTGCCCATTTATGTGTTTTGGACTAAATTGATTAAAATTATGTTTGAATGAGTTTATTTTGAATATTTCTAGATAAAGAACAAAAGAAATCAGATTTGGATCGGGGGAAAACCAAAGTTGTCGATTAGTCGTTCCGTTCCGATTATTGTTGTCCGAGGTAAGTTTAGAAGCAAATAGATGTTACTTATTTGATTAAATACGAACTATATAAGCTGAAATGAATAATGTGATAGTATATATGTGGAAGTCGAATATGAATAAGCTTGGAATCTATGTGTACGAGTTTGATTCGATCGAGTTATGACGTTCGAAAGCCTCATATGAACCTTAGGAATAGCTAGGATACATATGTCATGACATAGAATTCTGATATGTGATGTGTGAGTAAGACATGGCATCGATATATGTGTGCGAGTAAGACCAAGTTTAATACGTTGGCATTGATATGTGATTCCGATTTATGTGTGCGTGTAAAACCCTGTCTAGGATAGTGGCATCATTCTGTGATTACATGTAAGACCACGTCTAGGATGTTGGCATTGTACGGTATATATGATTATTCGAGTATCCTATTCAATTTCGAATGGTTCAATGGGAAATGATGAGTTGTGATCGAAAGTGTAAATCGAGCTAAAATGATTAGGTATGAGATAATTGATTACTTATCTGAAAATAAGTTAAGTTAGTTATTTGATATGTGATATAAAGTATTCATGATGCTAATGTAAATATATGTATATTTATGAAGTATACTCAAGTACGTGTTATGTATAAGTATGTGATATTGAAACTTGATTCAAAAGTATATGCTTATGAGTGAATATATATATTCGGTTATATAATGTTAGTATGGTCTTGAATTGAATGTAACTTTGATAATAGATATATGTATATTCGGCCAAGGTAAAATTTATATATGAAAGTATATGTTGTAAATGAAATTGTAAGCTTGAAATTAAATATGATTATGATAGCATAAATTGGTTTGGTTAAATTGACTTGATATTGTCATTGAGTTATTTATTTGCTTATGACTTACTAAGCTAAAATAGCTTACCATATGTATATGTTTGTCTCTGTTTTATAGATTTTGGAGTCAAGTTACAAGCTCGGGGATCGTCAGTAAAGTTTATCACACTATCAACCGTTTCGGTATTTTTATAAAGTTGAACTTAAACCTATGGCATGTATAGACTAGCTTATGTTTAGATTTGATTTTGGGTTATGTAAGTATGAGCCATACAAAAATGGCTTATTATTTTTTTTAAGTTTGGATTTTATGTCTTGATCAAATTATGGTCATGTTTGGTTGTGGTTTTGGTGATTCGACTATGTTTTATACATATATAAATATATGTGAACTTGGTTGATAAACTTTGTTAAGGTATTGATATGTGAGTTGGTATTAAGGTAAATTTTGGTTATGGCATATAGAGGAGGTGAAGTTGATATGTTTATTAATATTGAGGTTTGGTAAGTTTGATTATGGATGAGTTATGTTGGCAAAAGGTTAAAGATATATGCATGTATTTAATGAATGTATGTTTGGCTATGATATTTGACTATCTATGTTTGTTTTATGATAGCTAGAATAGATATGTTTTAACTGTTAAATGGAAGTCATATTAAATGACCGAATGTACACATAAATTGATTTAGCTGTGTGTATGAAATTTTAGTATAATTTATAGCATATGTAATTGACATGTTTTGATTTGGTTAAGTTTCATGAAAAATTATAAATGTTAGTTAAATGATCAATGAATGAATTGATTATTTTGCAAGTGAAATTTGGTTAATTATTTATGATTGTACGTATTGTAAAATTTTACTTAGTTAACTGTGAGGTATAGTTTAATTTAAGCTAATATGTGCATGTGGAATGGCTTATAAATGAATATATTTGTTGTAATTTTGAATACATGAACATGAATGATGATTAATAATTTTATTTTTTTTGTGTTCAAATGTCATGTTATTTAATTAATATGTTCGGCTAATAGAAACATAAAGAATATGCATTATTATACATTTTATGTTACTAAGATTAGGAAAATGATTAAAAAAATATTATTGATATGTTTAATTTATAAAGCATGATTAGTATATGTGTTATAAGTGGTAAAAAGTTTATGTTGATTTTTGCTTGGTTAAGTAAGACAAATGTGTGAATAATGTAAGTTGAGAATTAATATGGTCTTAAGAGCAAAGTCTTGTATTGAATTAAAATGGCTAGGCATATTTGGTTTGGTTTGGTTTGGTTTTTGGGTAGTCGGATGAGGTATGATATGAAATGTTTTTTATATTCGTAAATGATTAAAGATATTATAATGAATTGCACATGAATTAGTGATGCACATGATTATATTTGATTAATAATGTATGTACGATTTGTATTTGTTATGTGATTGGTTTATATTTGATTAATATTGTGATGACTTGTGCTTATATTTGGTAATGCCTCGTAACCCTAATCCGGCGAATATGTCTCTTCATAAACAATGCCGGACCTGTGTGAAAATCCTTGTGCTACAAGTCGTGCTTTATATCTTACGGGTTAATTTTTTTTCATTTCGTTTTTGCAAAAATACCTATTTATATCCTACCGACTTTACACCTTTAGGTGTTTGGATTACAGGTCCAAAACCTTACGTTTAGAAAGTAAATTCAATTATGCTTGAATTACATCTTTCCAATATTTTCTATTTTTACATCCTTAGTAGATTTAGGTTTAAGATCCTCATTTTCTTTTATTATTGTAATAGCAATATTATAAGCAAAATTGTTGTCGACAACTACTTTTTTTTTTCAGTCCCATCTTTTTCTCATATTGACATAATTTATCGATATGTCTTTATTTTCATCATTTCCATTTTCACTTTTAGGTACCTAAATCTCTTCTTGAGTTTTATAATTAGTTATGTCATGGGTCTCTTTAGAAACTCCGCCTCCACTATATGACCATCTAGAATGTTTTCTCCTTTACTTTTACGAGGATTTTTATCTTTGGAACCAACCGGTGTTCCACACTTCATGCATGGATTACTTTCTTTTGCATTAACAGTTTGCCCTATTAGGACATCAATTCATATTGGAGCATTTTCATCTGGTAGTCAGATTTAATGAATCTGGTAGTTGATTTGTAAAATGAATTATCTGTTGAACTTCTGGTTCACATTGCTTTGAACGAGGATATTAGACATTGATAATTCATTTCAAGTAATTTATTAATCTATCTTTTTATTCTCTCCCCGTATTGTAACATCCCAAACTCGGTCTAGACGTTATGGTTGAATCCAACGATGTCACATGAGAGTGTTTTTAAACAAATCGTATTGATTCATAAAACCGTTCTAGTTATTTTCTTTTACTTAGTCGGAAAATGTGAAATAGTCAAATCATTTTGAAAACATTTCTTTATCGCGGAAGCTTCTAAAACCCATTGATTGTTATCATTTTAAGAAACCATTTTTATTTTCGAAAAACTTTTAGCTTATCTAAGGAAAACCATAATTTGATGATGCAGTTTATAATCCAAGTTCGCAGCTCAAAAACCCAAATCAAAAACCAGAAGTCCAAGTCCGCAATTAACACGATTCCCAAACAAATAAAGAATAAGCTAAAGTAGAAAGTTCATAAACCAAAACGTATGTGGTCGTGGTCAATGTCGAGTCCTCCGCTGCACCGATCCGCCTACTGTTGGGGATTACCTAAACAGATAAAATAGAAAGGGTGAGTTTTCCCAAACTCAATGTACATCCCCACCATTTAGCATGCATACAGATAGATCACAAAATACAGTCATTATTCGGGATTGAGCCATTAACAGATGCAGTGTGGGCCTTGGCCTACTCAGAATAGAATCAGATACACCATGCATACAGATCAGAATAATAGAACATGCCCACCAATCCTACACACTAACTCCGCCTAAACCAACACACCATGTGAGGTTAAAATCAACCCACCCATCCCTACACACCAAATATGGGGATAAAATCGACCCATCCAACCCTACACACCATAAAGTACCGTAATGCGGCACATGTCATAATTATGCAGGTTAGCTGCCAAATAATAGGCCTGAGTAGCCTTTCAGATACTTCCTTTACTTCATCAAACCCACCTCAATGCAATGCATCATACAATATGGCATGCTATAATGTAAGTTAACAGTCATACATTTATATTCAGAATAGAATAGATAAACATGCGAAGTGTAAGATGCTAGTGCATACTTCATATAATCAGATCACAATAATAAGGGTCTAAGATATCCTTACCAACCCTATGACAGGTCACAGTCGACTTGGGTGACCCATGCAACCTTACAATATAATTCAAAAAAATGGGCTCACACGCCCATGTGGCCTGCCCGAGTGGACCCAAATGTCCTTGTGGCCCACACGGCCTAAATAATTTCACATGCCCGTGTGGGCCCATACGCTTGTGTGGCCCACACGGCCCAATTGGCCGAGCTCGTGTCTCACACACGGCCTCGCTAGCCATCACGCAGCTGTGTCCGTCGCGCTCGTGCCACGCACACACTGTAACACCTCTTACTCGTACCCGAGATCGGGACAAGTACGAGACGTTACCAGACATATACTCGAACGCTTTCGAAAAAAACAGGTTATAAAATTTCATTCTAATTTAAAACCGATTAAATGACATCATAGTGTCCCGGTTATGGAAGGTCCAAAACATATATTAAAAGTGATCTGGGACTAAACTGAGGATTATTGAAAATTGTAGTAAAATTACTAAGGTTATGCCTTACACGCCCGTGTAGAGGCAAAGCACACGCCCGTATGTCCCACCCATGTTGAATTATTTGGATTTATTTTCTATTTTGAACCTATGGGGGTTTTCATACAGCCAAACACATGCCCGTGTCTCTGGCCCGTGTCCCTCACACGACCTAGACACGTCCGTATCCAAAAACCTGGACATTCTATTTATAACGTCATCATTTGTTTTGAGGCACACGGCCAAGGCACATGCCTGTGTGCTAGGCCGTGTCCTCCACATGATTGAGACACACGGTTGTGTTTCTGCCCATGTGTTTACTACCATGCAAACTAACCTAAAATTTTAAGTGCAGGGGACACATGGTTGGGCAACACACCCACGGAGGCTGACCGTGTGTCACACACGGCCTAGACACATGCCCGAGTGTCTACCCGTGTGGACCTTTTTAGAGCTATTGTCCAAGCCTTTATTCACCCTCTATCATCCATACACACTTAGGGATTTCAATGGTATGTAACATGGCCAAATTATACTCTTAAACAACCTTGACATAACTCATTTCATGCTAACCTAATCTCATCGGTTTAGTACATACTAGATTATCCTTTTCGTATTAGAGATTAACATAGTACATTTTACCTTTTTACACTTAGGCCATATTATAACCATATACCATTGTACTCTATGTCCACCCTCAAATTATTAGGTCCCATTTCAATCATCCATTTATGATAAACCTCATCATCATATCTCATGAAACATTTAAACATAGATATGCATCATTAGTAGGTTTACAACCTACATCAATATGAGCCATATCTCATGGCCATATACAAAAGAACAAGTATACCATTTAAGCCCTTACAACCAAATGACACCTGTAACAAAATATCCAAAAATCCTATACATGCCATTAAACAAAATAAAAGTATATATATACCAAAGTGGGACAAGTTGATAGTGTGTTGATTCTCCAACCGTCTTCCAATCTTTATAAGTCCTCGAGCTCTGTAAGACAGGGAAAAGAGAAGGGGGTAAGCATTTATATGCTTAGTAAGCTCGGATTATTGGAAAGCAAACTTACCTGTAAATTAGCATACTACCATATTAAGCAATAATTCCAACAAGTATGAAATAGTTTCCCTATCACATACACTCAATCATCAAGTTAGTCTCATAACAACACATCATGTCATTAGTGTTAGATGAGCTCATCAATTCAATATTCTCATTCTTTATTTTAGCATGTTAATTCTCGTTGAATTTCTAGGAAATCTCGATGGATAACCATTTACCTTCAAATCATACAAGTGATCATCTCATGTATGCACTTCAGCGAACCTTACATTTTATGGCGGGATTACTAGTCCAGTCTAAATCCCTCGTAGTAATAACTCATAGAGCAATGTCGGGATTATCAGTCCAGGCTAAATCCATTTTTAACGACAATTGCTCTCATAAGCTCGGTTCTGAATTGCAAGTCTAGGCTAAATTCAGTCTTCAATCGGATTACATGTCCGAGCTAAATCCTTAATGCACCATATTCTTTGGGAGGCTCGATCACTCAAGAAACACCTGTCCGGGCTAGATCATTTCTATTTTGAGATTATTGGATTACCCGTCCGGGCTAAATCTTTTTCTACAACACATGCAGCATCTCGAATCATGCAAGCCATAATTTATCCATCGGATTTTTCCTTTCTATTTCAATCGGGACATTTATCATCTTTCGTTTACACAAGCCCATTTCATGAATTATCATGCAATGAACATCTAAATTTTCATACATTCAAGAACATGCATGTTTAAGTATATTAAGAGTTTACTTCGGGTTATACGAACTTACCTGGTAATTACTTCGGTTTCGTGTCTCAGTTATTCCAAAACCTTTCGTTTTCCACGGTCGACCTTCGGAATTTGTTCCTCGGGGTTTATATAAATAAAATTAGATTATTAATACATCACATTATTATTTTTAGTCCTAGGGCTCGTATAATGAAATGCATGTAGTTCATTGGCTACCCAAGCCTAGCCGATTATTATACACACTCATAGCAGCCCATGTTTTCCCTTCATTCTATAATTTCCTACCCATTTTCACAACTTTTACAATTTAGTCCTTTAAGTCATTTCCATGAAAAACCACTTAGTAAAAGTTGTTTACCATCCTTTAATCTCTCATGTCCCTCCATAAATCATCAAAACACAAACATCTCATGCATGGGTAAAATTTTGAACATGAACCCTAGCTTGAAATATGGGTAGAAATAGAGAGAGAATGTTACGAGGATCTCAAAAATACGAAGAACGTTAAAAACGGGGCTAGGGAGCACTTACTATTAAGCTTGAAAATGTTAAAAACCCTAGCTATGGATACCCTTGGAATTTTGGCAGCATGGAGAAGAAAATGAGCTGATTTTAGCCTGATTTTCCCTTTTTATTCTTTAATTAACCAAATGACCAAAATGCCCTTCATTACTAAACTTCCAAAATTTTCCATGCATGCCTATTTTTGTCCAAAAACTTAGAAATTGGAAAAATTACTCTTTAAGGACCCCTAATTAACATTCCAAAGCAATTTCATACAAATTGCATCTAGAATCCAAGTTTTGCAATTTATTCAATTTGGTCCCTAATTTCTAATAAGACACCTTACACATAGAATTTCTTCATGAAACTTTCACACATGCTCATTTTCCTATCCTAGACATTATAATGATCATGAAACAATTATTTTAATATTGGATTTGTGGTCCTGAAACCACTATTCTGACTAGGCCCTCATTCGGGATGTTACACGCACGGCCGAGTTCATCGATCACATGCCCGTGTACTACCAAACGGCCTACTACACAGGCGACCACATGCCCGTGTGGCATTGACAGATAGCTTTTCAGCTTTCGCTGAATCATGTTTTCTGTGCAATCGGAGTACACACCTGGTTCAAATTCACCACGAAATCCCTCTCGAGCATTCTAGAACCTAAATTGACCAATATTTCACTCGATAAATCATTTAACAGTTGAACAAGAATGAATCTATAACCAACTCAATTGTCAAATGATTAGATTTTACCCCCAACGCCTCAAAAGATTCGACTAAGACTCCACGAAAGACGAGCCCCTCCGTTCAGAATTTGCCGCTGCTAAGGAATCGATATAATCCCTATTAGAACCTTAAAACATATCTTAGAATATACTCAAAATCTCACTTACTGATACCACACAAAGAATCACCACAGGAGACGGGGAGAAGGCACTATTTCAGTAAAAGTAGAAACAAAATTGGAAAGAAAAGAGATGGGGAAATTTCGGCAGGAAGAGTGAAGGTAAAATTTAACAGGAGCAAGAAAAGAAAAACAGAAAAGATATCAGCCGAAAATCTGATAACCCCCAACCTATTCCCCTTAATTCTCTTTACCAACTCCCCACTACTCAGACTTTCGGTAAAACAAAAACTCTTAGGCAAAATTTGTAGCAAAAATAATGCCTCCATTCAGACTCGAACCCAAGACCTCCCTCACACCAACACTCCACCTATCCACTAGACCAATAAGCCCATTCTTGCATATTTTAGTAAACAAATACTTATAAGCCTAATAACCAAAGACAAGGCCTTATTCAAATAAAAACCAAAATTTTTCCCAAGCTAAGGCTTAAACTTCGGACATCTCACACACCCAGAACACTTAACCATTGAAGCAAATACTTAATTTTGTGTCATGTTCTAATAGAATCAGAAATACAAATCTTGGGGCATTACAATTCTACCCCCCTAAAAGAAAATTTCGGCCTCGAAATTTACCTGATCAGAATAGGTGAGCATACTGCTGTCGTGTCGAATCCTCTGGCTCCCAAGTGGCCTTGTCAGTACTATGATTCTGCCACAGGACCTTCACTAAAGGGAATAGATTTCCTATGCAGAACATTAACGTCGCGATTTAGGATCTGAACCGACTCCTCCTCAAATGTTAGATCTGGTCTAACCTCAATCTCCTCCATAGGCACAATGTGTATGGGATCAGAGTGGTAGCGCCTGAACATCGAGATGTGGAACACATCATGTATGTGGTCTAACTCTGAAGGTAACTCCAACTGATATGCGACTGGCCCAACTCGTTTCAGAATCCGGTACGGCCCAATAAACTGAAGGCTCAGCTTTCCCTTGCTATCGAACCTCAGAACCTTCTTCCATAGTGAGACTTTAAGGAAAACCATGTCTCCCACAGAATACTCGATGTCTTTCCTCTTCAAATCAGCATAGGACTTTTGCCTATCAGAAGTCATTTTCAGTTGATCTCAAATCATACGGACTTTGTCCTCCGTCTCTAATACCATCTCCGGACCCAGAACACATCGCTCCCCCAACTCAGTCTAGCATAAGGGAGTGCAAAACTTACGACCATATAGTGCCTTGTAAGGTGCCATCTGTATACCAGACTGATAGCTATTGTTGTAAGTGAACTCTGCCAGAGGCAAGTACTCCTCCCAACTGCCTCGGAAGTCAATCACACAACTCCTCAACATATCCTCCAATATCTGAATCACCTTCTCTAACTAACCATCTGTCTGAGGATGGAAAGCAATACTAAAGTCCAACCTTGAACCCAAAGCCTTATGAAGCTTTTGCTAGAAGCGAGACATAAAACGAAGATCCCTATAAGAGATGATCGGGACAGGTACCCCATGCAACCTCACTATCTCAAAAATGTGAAGTTTGGCTAACTTCTGTAGGGAGAAGTTTGTCCTAACAGGAATGAAATGTGCAGTCTTGGTCAATCGATCCACGATGACCCAAACATAATCCTTTTTAGTGAGTGTTAGGGGCAACCCACTCACAAAGTCCATCGTTACTCGCTCTTATTTCCATATCGGTATCTTAACTGGCTGTAGCAAACTCGAAGTTAACTGATGCTCGGCCTTAACTTGCTGACAAGTCAAGCAGCGAGCAACAAAATTAGTAACTTCACGCTTCAACCCTGGCCACCAGTAATTGCAAATCTCGATACATCTTGTTCCCACTAGGGTGCATAGCATAAGGGCTATTATGCGCCTCCCTTAGAATCGACAGTTTTAGATCCTTATCATTCGGTACACAGATCCATCCCTGAAAACATAGTACCCCATCATCATTAATCCCAAAATTCGTAGTAACCCCACTCTCCATCTGACGAAATTCAACTCAAGAGACTTATCCCCCTTCTGCTTATCTCTGATTTGATCAATCCATGTCGATTTAACCTGAAGTTCTGCCAATAGACTCCTATCGTCAAAAAGACTCAGTCGAGCGAACATCACTCTCAAATTGGTCATAGATCTACGACTTAACACATCGGCCACCATATTGGCCTTACCAGGATGATACCTAATACTGCAGTCATAATCCTTAAGTTGTTCAACCCATCGACCCTGCCTAAGGTTTAACTCCTTCTGGGTGAGGAGATACTTGAGGCTCTTGTGATCAGTGTAAATGGTACATTCTCACCGTACAGATAGTGCCATCAAATCTTAAGAGCAAAGACTACTGCTGCCAACTCCAAATTGTGTGTCAGATAATTAGCCTCTTTAGTCTTGAGTTGAAAAGATGCATAAGCAACAACTTTATCGTCTTGCATCAGGAAACAACCCAGGCCCACATGCGACGCAACATTGTAAACCACGAAGTCCTTACCAAGTTCAGGCTGAATCAGAACAGGTGCTTGAGTTAACACAGTCTTGAGCTTCTTAAAGCTCTCCTGCTGTGCATCAGTCCAAACAAAAGGAACTCCCTTATGCAGTAGCTTAGTTATCGGAGCTGTGATCAAAGAGAACCCTTCAATGAAACGTCGATAATATCCTGCCAGCCCCAGAAAGCTGCAGATTTTAGACACACTCTTCGGTTGTTTCCAATCCAACATAGCCTCAATCTTACGAGGATCCAACCGAATTCCCCCAGCAGAAACTACATGACCCAAAAATGTCACTTCTTGAAGCCAGAACTTAGACTTGCTGAGCTTCGCAAACAACTGTTTCCCACGAACAATTTGTAGAACCACTCTTAAATGCTCATCGTGATGAAAACCACCACGAACTAATCCAGATAGGGCTAGAACACATGGTTCATCAAGTCCATAAATGTCGCTAGTGCATTTGTCAAGCCAAAGGGCATAACTAGGAACTCATAATGCCCATAACGAGTCCTAAATACTATTTTACGCACATCGGCCTCTTTTACTCCCAAATGATGATATCCTGATCGCAAATCGATCTTAGAGAACACGGAAGTCCCTTTTAATTGATCGAACAAGTCGTCTATCCTTGGAAGTGGGTACTTATTCTTAATTATCAACTTGTTCAACCAACGGTAGTCAATACACATTCTCATTATATTGTCCTTCTTCTTTACGAATAGCACGGGTGCTCTCCATGGAGACACTGGGACGATTAAAACCACGGTCCAACAGCTCTTGAATCTGAGCCTTAAGTTTAATTAGCTCTTTCGGTGCCATTCGATAAGGGGCGATAGACACTGGACCTGTACCCAAAATTAACTTGATACCAAATTTTACCTCTCGACTCTGAGGCAATCCCGGTAGTTCCTCTGGAAAAACATCTGGAAAGTCCCTTACATTTTAGATGTCCTTAACTGAAGAGTCCACAGAATTAGCAACACTGATGTAAGCCAAGAATGCCTCACACCCCTTCCTTACTAACTTCTCTGCCCTCAATGCAGATATTACATTAGTCAGATAATCTCGTCATTCCCCAATCACGACTACCTCAATATCCTCATCGGTCCTCAAAACAACCCTTTTCGTAGCACAGTCCAGACTCACTTGATGTTTAACCACCCAGTTCATGCCTAAAATCAAATCGAACTCCCCGAATGGAAGTTCCATCAGATTAGCTAGAAATACAGTCCCTTAGACCTCGAATAGAATGTCTCTAAATAGTTTACTAACTCCAATAGACTACCCCAACGGACTCACCACTATTATCCCACTAGAAGTGCTCTCAAACGCCAACCCCAAGGTCTCAGACACTGTACTAGTTATGTAAGAGTGTGTAGAGCCTATGTCTATCAATGCAAAGTAAGGTACATTAAAAATTAAAAACGTACCCTTGATGACATCTGGAGCATCTCGATCCTCACGGCGACGTGCAGTATAAACTAGTGCAGGCTGCATCGCCTTAGTCGGTCCAGCACCTCTGCCCTATGTTCTTTGTCCACGGCCCATGCCATTACCACCCCGAGCCTGACTACGGCCCATAGGTGGCTGCTGAACTACCCTCAGCAACTGTGCAGTCACATTAACTGGAGACTGCATCTGATTAGTCCTCAATGGACAGTCCTTAACATGGTGCTCAGTAGACCCACACCTCAAAGAGCTCCAATAGCCCTCCAACACTCGCCCGGATGACGTCTATTACAGTGCTGACAGATCGTCACCCCAGAAAGTGCAACAGTAGGCCCAACTCTCACGGGCCCATCAGTCCTGGACTTTTTTCTAGGCCTCATCCCAGAATTCGAAGGCTCTGTATCCCTCTTAGCTTTCCCTCTGTCTCGGGTTTGGCGCTCAGCGCGCTTTACTTCCTCAGCAATCTTGGCCTTCTCGACCAATACAACAAACTCACGCTCCTTCTGCGGAGCTATCAACACCCTCAAGTTATCTCTAAGGCTGTCCTCAAAATAGACACAGCGCTCATACTCTGTCGCCACCATGCCTCGCGTATAACGGCTCAACCTCAAGAACTTGACCTCATACTCAACCACCGAACGATCACCTTGGGTAAGATTCAGGAACTCACGCCTCCTAGCATTGATATAACTAGCCTCCACATATTTACTCTGGAAAGCTATTTTAAATAGATCCCAAGTCAGTCTGTCGGGCTGAGTGCCCTCCTTAACCATCAACCACCACTGGTATGCTTCATCACGTAGTAGTGAAACAACCCCCTTGAGCTTCTGCTCAGTAAAAAAATCCAGATCGTCCATAATGCACTCTGTGGCCTCCATCCAGTACTCGGTCACTTTAAGAGCAACTCCAGCGATGCCTCTAAATTCCTCAGCCCCATTGGATCGAAGTCATTCTGTAACCGTCCCACGACCCCTAGAACCAGTCTTGAGCCCAACGACCTTCTCTAGAATTCGTAACATAGCTTTGGACAGTGCGTAGTCCCCAGCCGCACGATCATGGCCCCTAGACCCAGATCCAGTCTTAGTAACAGGGGACGCCGGCATCTCACTAGTGTCCAGATTTAGAATCGTATCAGATACGAAAGGCTCAGCTCAAGCCCCTCTACGGCCCCTACCATGGCCTCTAGTACCCCGTCCACGAGTACCACGTGTGCTTATTGTAATTTCAGATTAATCTGTATTAAAAGTTTTATGCAAATCAGTTACAGTTTTGATATTCATTAACAAATATTTTATGCAGTTAAAGTTATCAAAGTATTTCAGAGTCTGTTATCGCAAGTCGCGGTTTACTACGATTTTTAATTTACACTACCTAGAGTGTTTCAATAAAGTCTACTACCTACAGTAGTTTCATAGCATACCATGGTATTTTCAAACAAATCAAAGTAGCATTTCAATATATTCTAAGCATGCTTTCAAACAGTACTTTTGAGAGTTTCAGAAACTTACAGGATCAGTGTCGGAGACTCGGTGTACCGCGATTTATCAAAAATATTTTAGGTTGTTTTATAAATCATTTCTTAAAAACCAAATTTAAAACCCAATCCACAGCCGAGTTTTGTAACTTGACTCTAATACCACCAAATGTAACATTTCAAACCCAACCTAGACGTTATGTCTGAATCCGACAATGTTACATGAGAGTGTTTTTAAACAAACCGTATTTATTCATAAAAACGTTCCAGTTGTTATCTTTTACTTAGTTGAAAAACATGAAATAGTCGAATCATTTTGAAAATATTTCTTTATCGCGGAAGCTTCTAAAACCCATTTATTGTTACCATTTTAAGACACCGTTTCTATTTTTGAAAAACTCTTAGCATATTTAAGGAAAACCATAATTTGATGATGGAGTTTATAATCCAAGTTCACAGCTCAAAAACCCAAATAAAAAACCAAAAGTCCAAGTCCACAATTACATCACGATTCCCAAACAAATAAAGAATAAGCTAAAGTAGAAAGTTCATAAACCAAAACGTATGTGGTCGTGGTCACCCCCGAGTCCTCCGTTGCACCGATCCACCTACTAATGGGGATTACCTGAACAAATAAAACAGAAAGGGTGAGTTTTCGTAAACTCAGTGTACATCCCCACCGTTTAGCATGCATATAGACAGATTACAGAATACAATCATAATTCGGGCTTGAGCCCTTAACAGATGCGGTGTGGGCCTCGACCCACTCATAACAGAATCAGATACACCATGCATATGTATCAAAATAACAGAACATGCCCACCAACCCTACACACCAACTCCGTGCAACCCAACACACCATGTGAGGATAAAATTGACCCACCCATCCCTACACACCAAATATGGGGATAAAATCGACCCATCCAACCCTACACACCATAAAGTACTGTAATGCGGCACATGTCATAATTATACAGGTTAGCTGCCAGATAACAGGCTTAAGAAGCCTTTCAGATACTTCCTTCACTTCACCAAACCCACCTCTATGCAATGCATCATACAATATGGCATGCTATAATGCCGGTTAACAATCATAAATTTATATTCAGAATAGAATAGATAAACATGCTAAGTGTAACATGCTAGTGCATACATCACATAATCAAATCACAATAATAGGGGTCTAAGATATCCTTACCGACCCTATGACAAGTCACAGTCGACTTGGGCGACCTGTGCAACCTTACAGTATAATTCAAAAAAATAGGCTCACACACCCATGTGGCCTGCCCATGTGGACCCACATGCCCGTGTGACTTACACGGCCCAAATTAGCCTTGGTTGTGTGGATCACACGGCCTAGCCCAGAATTCAACACTCCCATTTAGTTCTCCCATGTGGGCCCACACAGCCCAATTGGCCTAGCCCGTGTCTCGTACACGACCTCGCCAGCCATCATGACCATGTCCCTCGCGCCCGTGTTGTGCATGCACGGCCTGGTTCGTCAATCACACGCCCGTGTACTGCCACAGGCCTACCACACGGGCGACCACACGCCCGTGTGGCGTCAATAGAGAACTTTTTAGCTTTCGCTGAATCCTGTTTTCTATGCAATCGGAGTACACACTTGGTTCAAATTCGCCACGATATCCCTCCCGAGCACTCTAGAACCTAAATTGACCAATATTTCACTCGGTAAATCATTTCACAGTCGAACAAGAATGAATCAAAAACTAACTCAATTGTCAAACTATTAGATCTTACCCCCAACGTCTCAAAAGATTCGACTAAGACTCCATGAAAGATGAGTCCCTCCGTTCAGAATTTGCCACTGCCAATGAATCGATATAATCCCTATTAGAACCTTAAAACATATCTTACAATATACTCAAAATCTCACTTATCGATACTGCACAAAGAATTACCACAAGAGGCAGGGAGAAGGCACTATTTAGTAAAAGTAGGAGCAGAATTGGAAAGAAAGGAGATGGGGAAATTTCAGCAGGGAGAGGGAAGATAAAATTTGGTAGGAGCAAGAAAAGAAAAAATAAAAAGATATCAGCCAACAATCTGATAACCCTCAACCTATTCCCCTTAATTCTCTCTACCAACTCCCCACTACTCAGACTTCTGGTAAAACACAAACTCTTAAGCGAAATTTGAAGCAAAAATAATGCCTCTGTTCAGACTTGAACTTAAGACCTCCCTCACACCAACACTTCACCTATCCACCAGACCAGCAGGCCCATTCTTGCATATTTTAGTAAACAAATACTTATAAGCCTAATAACCAAAGACAAGGCCTTATTCAAATAAAAACCAAAATTTTTCCCAAGCTAAGGCTTGAACTTGGGACATCTCACACACCAAGAACATTTAACCATTGAAGCAGATACTCAATTGTGTGTCATGTTCTAACAGAATCAGAAATATAAATTTTGGGGAATTACAACTCCTTAATGTTGGGAAAGCTGACAACTCTTGTCATAACTAAATATCAAATTAATAGCTCAAAAATATTATAAGGAGACTTATATAAATATAGATTCTCAATCTCTTATAATGACCTATCTTTGTGCGTTGTGGTGGAGCAGTTGGAACATATACCACACATTCAAAAAATTGTAAGATGAGAAATATTTGGCTCTTGACCAAAAATCAATTGTAATAAGAAGTATTTATAATTTATTAGCTTGATGCATACAACATGTAAATCAATACAATCTCATGTTGAAATAAAAAGTTTTGTTCTCAAAAGTAATGATTTAGCTATTAGTTGGAGGCATTTGATAAATAATTCAGCTAAATAATTTTGTGTATGAACATGAGCTACAGGATGTTCAACTTTTATCCCAATTGACATGCAATAATCATTGAAAACTTGGGATGTACACTCACCAACATTAGCAAGATGAATTGTTTTAGTTGCATAATCTGAAATTAATCATTTAAATAAGCAATCTCACAAACGACAGGTTTGCGAGTTGATAATGCATGTGATTATTTTGTAGATGCATCTACCAAAATCATATAATATCAAAACCATCCACATGGTGGATGAATGGGCCCATATTCATTTTAGAAATGCAAGACATTAAATCTCAACTTTAGCTAGTAAGTTTCTAAGAACCAATTTTTATTGAGAACAAGCAACAAATGAGAATTCTTTAAATTAAAGAATCTTCTAGTTCTTTAATGGATGTCTATATGAATTCTCAATTAATTTTCGCATCATATACGATCCAGGATGGTCTAACTGGTCACGCCAAGTGGTAAACACATTTGTATTAGTAAACTTCTAGTTTACTTTAACATGTGTTTCAATTGTTCTAAATTGTAACAAATTGATAATTTTATTGTCATTCTTTTTATTTTGAATCCATATTAAATACTATTGTGACATTTACTACTAGAAATGTCTAAATCACTGTGAATTCTATAATGCCACTAAGTTAATAAATATAATTTCCAAATAATTACATGTAGTATTCGCTTCAAAGAATATGTCAAAATCTTCAAATGCCCAAAAATCTATTAATAGCAAACTTTGAGAGTGGATCTTATATTCCATGTGTATAACAGGTACATAACCAATGACTTTTTATACATAAATTTTCTCTCTTACAAGTTCTCATCACAATATTTTACCACATAATTTTAATTGAGAACTTATTCTGAATATTATAGAGTTATACTCACAGTTTTTTAAAAAATACTTGCAACTTTAGGTGCATCCAACCACAATAAGCTTTAAATAGAATTATCATATTCTATTGCTCATGAGTAGATCTTTCACAGTCAAATATTTTGTTTTCAACCATTTAATAAGGATGATGACAAAAGAATATCATAAAGATTATAAATTAATAACTCAATCCCCTTTTTTTTATTCGTATGAAATAGAATATTTTCCTCATTCACAATCTCAATGTGAGATCTATTACAAATAACTTTTAAAAGTAATGTATAAACCATCACAAATTTTGTGCTTTTTAGGTAGTGATATATTAGCTCTTCTGGAGCTTTCAACTAATTTTATTTTATCAAATATTGGAATAACATTCGTTTGTTTTAGTAAAAAAATAGATAAATACTTTCTATCTATAATGATAGAATTTATTACTACATTCTCATATTCTTCCTCAAAAAATATTAACAAAAACAAAATATTTGGGCATATGTCACATATGTGGCCAATAATCTTTCATATCACATTGATAACATAAGTTATCTTTACCCTTTGAAGAGTTATCTTGAGAACTCTCATTGTTCTCTTATTTATTACGATGTTCCCACTTTTAGTGGTCCATTATTATATATTTAATTTTCTTTATGTTTACATTCACTTCAGGGAATGCAACAAATCTAGTAGGGCGGTCTTATAAACATCCCAATATATTTTTTATTTCATAATCACCATCGCAAGCATGCGTGAGATTTCAAATCAAAATCTATCTATGCATGTTGTCATGATTAGTCTCCAATTACAATAAACAATAAATAAAACATAGTAAAATATACCTGAAGATCTTTAACATCATCTTCATCACTAGAATGTATGAGATCATTCGAAAATATTCTTGATTTTATATAGATAACGGTATCAAATCTTTCACCATCCTTAAGAACAAAAAGTTAAATAAGTTAATCAAAACAATGATAACATTTAATGAAAGAAGAATGAAAAATAATAATCAGGTATGAAACATTAAATAAAAGAAACTTCCTGTAAAAACTTTGCATCTTACCGTCAAATAAATTGAAAATCATGGAGGATAAATTTGATTATCGATAAAAGGAACTATCACTTTGAACATGATCGTGCTGATAACGTGTTATAAAATAAAGAGAGATGAAGAGAATAAAGAATAAAGAAAATATGAAAGCAATAGGGAATGTACTTTATTAATCAAAGGGGATGATTACAATGCTTTATTAGAGTCTCTATTTATAGGGATAAGAAATATAAAATAAATAGAGATCTAAGTCTAATAACTATTAGAATTTGAAGTATATCAAAACTTTATCTTTATCATGATGGACATCCACTTAATAAGATATTCATAACAACATGTAGTTTTTATATATTCTTCTATAAAATTGTTACATATTATTTTTATCCAAATCGTAGATGTGCAATAATTTAATTGTTATTTATTAATTTAACAAATTATAATTTAATATTTATTAATAGAATATTTTAAAAGTTAATGTTAAATAAATAATAAGTTCAAGCTAATAACTCAAGCCAAAAACGGGTTTAAGTGAAAAAAAAATTAAGTTATTGAATCAAAAATAGATCTAACTATAATTAATGAAACTGTCGGCTAAGGTCGTAGCAGCCTTACCCCATAAAAACGAGAGTACAAGTTCACTTCTTGAAAATCCTATTTGCTAGGAGATCTTTTCCTTTAACTTGCTTTCTATTCGAGTAATGTGGCTTGGAGATACCTTGGATTTATAAAAAGAAAAACGAAATTAATTACACAAAAATACTAAAAAGTTATTTTTTTAATTGACTACAATTTATAACTCAATTCCCAACCTCTTATAAAAATTTAAGCAAATAATTAAGGTTTTTAATTAAACTTAATTCATTAAATTTCACAATAATTATAACCATTTATATTCAAATTCAATTATTTTTCCGGATAAAACCTTAATCTTTTAAATTTAATGAACTTTATTTTTAATTTGTAGTACAGTAAATCTTTAAAATAAATCAACAATCCGTTTGAAAAGTAGGAACTTGCTTAAGTACAGGTCAAAGAAAAAAAAATTATCTAGGTGTAAAAAAGTTAAATTAAATACATAATCTATAGAGTATGTATAAAAGGAAGATCCAAAAGTCCTTCCTTTTGACACGTGTCATTGTTTCTTTTCTTCCCTTGCAAGAAATTGGTCGTATTTTAATTTTAGTCCTTTTATGACATTTAATTTTAAATTTAATCCTTATATTTTAATTTTTAATCATTTGGTTATTATACTTTTATAATGTTTTTAGTTATTCCAAATAATTAATACTAAATATTATTGTGAAATTTTATAAAAAACTATATTCTAACAATAAAGCTATATTTCAACATTATGGGTTTGTAATAAGTGTTTTTAAAAAAATTCATATCAATCACTAAAATCATTAAGGGTGTGATGGGTGGAAAAATGGAAGTAGGGAATAGAAAAGTAGAAAGAAAACAAATTTTAAGTATGCTTTGTAGGGAACAAAAGTGAGAGGAAAGAAAATAAGAGAGATGATCATCTTTCATCCTAATGCATAAAAAATAATCCTTCCAAATTGGAATCATAAGAGGAGAGAAAATGATAGAGAAGTGCATGTTAGTTCAAAGTTATGCATTTTTCAAAAGTTTCATTTTCTTTTCGCTCATTTTTCACCTCTACCAAGCAATACATTTTCTTTCCATCTTTCCAACTTTCCATCTTTCCTACCAAGCACACATATGGAAAGACATTATATTTTCTATCTTTATACTTTTCTACCCCTTTAATTTTTCATGTTTCTAAGTTTCTTTCCACTTAACCAAGCAAAGCCTAAGGGTGCTTATTATTTAAATTAACTAATGAAACCATAATAATAGTAGGAGCAAATTAGATCTGTAACGACTTGTTTTTTAGTGGTACCGAAAAATGCAATTTCTGATCTGTCGTAATTTAATATGTCAAATTAGACTCTCCAGAGTGCTTAAAGAGCTTGTTTTCAAGTAGTTTAAGAGTCTTTTAATGATTTTTTTTATCAATTATTATATTTTTGTGTTAATGATAGCTTGTATTAATTTTTACCTCTCTTGAGACCAAAATTGGAAAAATTTTGCTATTGGGAGTCTAACGATTGATTTGAGCTTGTGTAGGGAGACAACGACAACCAAACCTTGAAGAAAATTGCATTTAACGTGGGTGTCACGACATTGATGCCATGATGTCACGACCTTGAATCATTTCACCTTGAGGATACAAAAACTTTAATTAGAAATCAACATGGAGCCTACTATCAAGAAAGTTACGACACCGAGCTTTCAAGGTCATGATGCCCTAAAGGTGTTGAAGTGAAGAAACTGAAGCCATCACCAATGATGTCCCGACACCAACTAGGGGTTATCACGACACCGAGATCCCCCAAATCCAAAATAGTACCACTATCGAGGGTGTCACGGCACCAAAACCTAGGTGTCGCAACAACGAAGCCTGACAAGGAAAAAACCTACAGGGAAAATTTTATGTCCAAACAAACTTTAAGTCATTTTTCATATAAGGGCATAATTGTCAATGTTAGGTTAAATGTTAGTAGACTACAAATACTTCTTTTCAAGATTTAGAAGAGAAGATTTTGTTGGCTGAACATTTGTTCTGTACTTTTCATACTTCTTATTAGCAGCTAAGATTATGTTTGTTTGTTAAGCTTGATATATGGCCTGGTATATTGTAACAACCAATTTTTAGTCAAATCGAAACAATGGTTTCAGGACCACAAATCCGAAGTTGAAATATTTATTTTATTACTAAATAAGGTCTACAGAATGAATATATGATTGTGTGAAAGTTTCGTTTAGAAATTTTATCGTTTGAATGCTCAATTCGGTAAAAAAGACTAAATCGCGTAAGGTGCAAAAGTGTTGTTCTATTAGTTAAAAGTGTCTAATAGCTATAAAAACTTAAAGTAAGATCCCTTAAGTGGTGACTAGACCATTTTAATTGTGAGTGGACAAATATGGGCATGCATTATATGATTTTAATGATTTATAATTAAGGTTAATTTAGTAATTTAGTTAATTAATATGTAAAAAAATAAATCAAACATAATATCATCTTTATTTGTTATCATCTCCACCAAAAATAGAAGAAACATATGTTCTTAAGAGCTTTCTAGGGATTCAAAAATTGCATGGTTAAATTGTTAAGTGTTTTTTACCCGGTTTTTAATGATTTCTATGTTTTTGAGATCGTTACAACTAGGTCTAGCTAGTCCAGGGACAAATTTGCAAAACTGTTAAAGATTTTGAATGTTGCCATTGATGAATAACATGTATTTTGAAGTTTCTTGATAGATTATGAATGCTTGTTAATAGATATACAAGTTTTGTTAAGTGATTTTTAGTGAAAATGCAAATTAGGGGATAAATTGTGAAATGTATAAATTTAGGGGTTAAAATGTGAAACAAATGAAGATTTTGGGCTGCTATAAGCATGATAAATATTCAGCTAGGCTTGGTTGTGATGAAATTGAATGAATTTTATTTTACAAGCCTAGGGACTAAATTGTAAAATTGTTAAAATATTAGGGGAAAAAGTGTACATGTGCTTTAATGTGAATTTTGGACTAAATTGAATAGAGAGATAATTAAATAAGCTAATTTTGATTACATATAGATCAAGAAAAGTGAAATACGGACTTAGATCAGGGAAAGAACAAGGTTACGGAATAATTGACTCGTTTAGCCGTTTTTTACATCCAAGGTAAATTTGTATGTAATAAGCATTAATATAATTATGTTTTAAATACTTTGATATTGTATGAATTGTGAATTTGACTTTATGGATATGTTCAATGATGATTCGACGTTGAAACTCTCGGTTGAACCTTAGGAATAGATTAGGATACTAGTGACATGTCATTAGGGGATACTTTGATGGCTTTGGGCCACTATATCAGTACTTTGGGTGCGAGCTTTATTGATTTGTCTTCGGACCATGATATCAGCACTTTGGGTGCGAGCTTTATTAATTTGGCTTCGGGCCATGATATTAGTACTTCGGGTGCGAGATACATTAAGTTGGCTTCAGGCCATGATATGAGCATTTAGTGTGTGAGAGTCCTGAGTATCCGACTTCTATTCTAAATGATTCAACGGGTATATTGAAGATGGGAATTGGTGAGAAATAGATACGTATTGGTACAGGTATGTACGGAAAACTATTTGAGCAATGAATCAAAGGAAGTTGTGAGCTTATGGTTAATTATGTGGTTAATTTCATGTTAACTTGGTGTTTAATGTTTTGATGCAATTTAAGTTACTTATTTGAAAATGTAAATGAATGGTGAAATTTGTTTAATTATTTCATACGAGCTTACTAAGTTTTATAGCTTACATTGTTTATTTTTTCGTGTTTTATAGTGATTTCTAAGCTAGCTCAAATTCGAGGATCATAGGAGACTTCATCACACAATCAAGCTATCAATTTGGTACTTTTAAGCTTATGTTTTGATTATATGACATGTATAAGGTTTTGGTCATTTTGATTATAAGTTGATAATGATTTTGGCCATTAGAATTGGCTTGTAAATGTTTATATTTTGGTTTGTACATATAGCCATGAGTGATGACTTATTTTGGATTGTTTTGGTATGCTTGAATCATGTATTTATATAAGTGTATGTGGCTTGTGGATATTTGTTAATGGTCATTTTGATGATTTGAGAAGATAAAGATTAGTATGAACTTAGATGGCATAATGTGGTATTTATGTTTTGTATTAGTTGGTGTTGGAAATGGTATAAATTAAGCTTGATTTGGAATTGAATTATATGTCTATTGATGCTAAGTTTTGTGCCATATGAGTTGTGTAGTTGTGCCTAAGTTTGGGTGGCAAATTGGCTTGGTAAATAGCCTATTTCTATCCACACGGGCACGGGCGTGTATGGCCATTTTTAGGGCACATGGACTAACCATACGGGCATGTGTGTTGGTCGTGTGACCGAAGTCAAAGAGTTACACGGAATAGGACACGGCCTGGGACACAGCCATATGATCTCATTTCGAATGTCCACATGGCCTGTGACACGGACGTGTCTGTTGGCCGTGTGAGACACACGAATGGGTCACACGAGCATGTGTTCCCTATTTTGAGAAAAATTTTCAAGGTTTCGTGACAGTTTCCTAAGTTATCAATTTAGTCTCGAACCACTCCCAAATCATGTTTAGGGCCTCGTAGGCTCGTTATAGGGACATTGTGCTTGAGTTTGAATAATGTTTGCATGAAATGTGAAATTATATGTGAATTGATAGCTTAAATGTTTTATAAATTTGGTAATGCTCTGTAACTCTATTCTGACGTTGAATAGGGTGAAGGGTGTTACATATATGACTAGTTTGATCATGTTAATGCCACTTGAATTCTTGATTTCAAAAGCTTACATAGACCATATGTGTTTGAACTTGAAAATATGCTAACTTGGTATGTTAAGGTTGATGAATGGCTTGGATATGTCTAGATTTTGATAATGTGTTTTGTGTCATTTGAACATTGAATTTAAAAGTGCTATAAGCTTAATTTGATATAGTTTGGCATGATATGATGCATTGGCCAATTTGCTTAGGTATGTGGATGTTGAAATTGTAACAACCCGATTTTGGGTCTTGTCGAAACAGTGGTTTCGGACCTCAAATCTGACACAAAAAAAATTTATTTTTCTTATATTTTTATGGCCTACAGTTTTATGGAATGATTCTGTGAAAATTTCGTTCTAAAATTTTGACGTTTGTGCACTCAATTTAGCAAAAAGGACTAAATTACAAAAAGTGTAAAACTTTAGTTCCAGAAGCTAGAGGTGTCTAATTGCTATGAAATTTTAAATTGAAGGTCCTTAGATGGTAATTAGACCATTTGTTAAGTTAGTGGACAAAAATGGACATGAAGTAAGAGAAATTTTATGTTTTAAAATAGGGGCATTTTAGTTATTTTGTTAATAAATGAATTTATAAGCAAAATAAAAGCTAATTTTTGCTCATCTTCTTCTCCGATGTCCAAATATCCCTAAGGAAGACATAGCTAGGGTTTGTTCATCTTCAATCTTGATTGTGAGTTCGTTCTAGCCCTATTTTTAATGATTTTCATATTTTTGAGATCCTTATAACTTAATTTAGCTATTTCAAGGACCAATTTCAAAGAAAGATGAAGTTTAAAATTTTACCCATGCTAGATATTTGAGTATTTTGATGTCTAATGGTAGGAAATGCATGTTTGGTGTAAGATAAACAACTTTTGCTAGGTGATTTTTGATGGAAATGTTGAAAAGGACCTATTTGTAAAAGTTACAAAACTGAGTAGTAAAAGTGTGATTAAATGAAAAATGTAGGTTGATATGGGTATGATAAAGATTCGTCTAGGCTTGGGCAATGACGAAATTGGATGAAAATCATTTTACGATCCTAAGGACTAAATTGTAAAAATGTGAAACATTAGGGGAAAAATAATTTTTTCCATAAAATGATTTTTGGACTTAATTGAACAATGTGAATGTTAAAAGATTTAATGTTAAAATAGTTAAATTTGTCATTATAGATTAAGAAAAACAAGGTTCGAACCTAGATCGGGGGAAAAATAAAGTGTTTGACGATTAGGTCAAATTATACTATTTTTGTCCGAGGTAAGTTCGTATGTAAATAATGCATTGTTATATTTATGTTTTAAATGCTTTAATATTGTACAAATTTTGTGATTGACTCTTTGGACGTATTCAAAAAAGTTTCGACAAGCAAGAATTCCTAGTTGAGCCTTAGGAATAGAATAGGATACGAGTGACATGTCACTAGGAACCCATGTGTTTATGTGATCCAGGTGCTGGTCTCGTACGTCCTACTAGTGGCTGGTTAGTTCGGCATGTGTTGCGGATACCTGATAGCTTGTGTGAGCAGCACTATGTAGCTATGTCCTGATTGACAGCTTGTGTGAACAGGCCCGTGGATAGCTCAAAAATGAACCTATATGTATTATGAGATATGAGGTAGCTTTGGTTACATATATGGCACTTATGTGAAAGATTTTTGAGTATTCGTTAATATTTCGAGTGTTCAACAGGAATGTCAAAGTTGTGAAAGGATATGGTTATGTTGCGAGTTGGTACAGGTATGTACATAAAACTCATTCGTAATGAACGCAATATGTGATGAACCCTTGGTAAGGTTGTGATTGAGTAAGCTATGACTATAAGATTTTAATAACATTCATGCTAATTTTCATTGTGTTAATTGCATGTTAAATGTGTAGTTATGATGTTTATTATTTGCATAGGAATTTACTAAGCTTTATAGCTTACTCCCCTTTATTTCCCTTGTCTTATAGTGTCACCAAGCTAGCTCGGGGATCGGAGACCGTCGGAGATCCACTCACACTATCAACAATTATTTTGGTACCAATGATTTCAACATTTTGAGTTATGGCATGTATAGGGGACTTGATCATTTTGTTGTGTGTCATAATTGATTTGGCCAAATTTGTTGGCTAATATTGGTTGAAGGCTCATTTTGTATAAGGCCTTTTGAAATTGGCTACTATTGGTATAAGCAATTTATATGATGATGCCTTCCATGGATGTGGGAATTTACATGATTTGAGTTGATAAGTATGTGATGTTGTGTATGATAGATAGTAGCATGTGAATGATGTGTTGATGTCTTGGTTGTGGCTGATTTGGTTGTATGTATATGCTTGAATTGCTGATATGTTATGTTGTGTAGATGTGTGCATTAAAGGGGGCAAAATGGCTTGGTAAATAGCCTTATTTTTGTCCACACGGGTAGACACACGAGCGTGTGTCTAGGTTGTGTGTGACATACGGTCTGCCCCATGGGCATGTGTTCCGGCCGTGTGTCCCCTACACCTTAATTTTGAGAAATAGAATGCCCAATATTGAGTACACGGGCAGAGACACGACTGTGTGTCTCAGCCATGTGGGGGCCACGGCCTTGGACACAGGTGTGTGAAGTTTGCACCTAATTAATGAAAAATCATAAATTTTAAATCGACCACACGGCCTAGTACACGGGCGTGTGACTTGGCCGTGTGTCTTCAATTGTTCTTGGGTCACAAACAGAGAGTTACATGGGGTCAAGACACGGGCGTGCCCCATACCCACACGGACGTGTGACCCCTATTTAGTGAAAATTTTTTTAAGTGTTGGAAAATTTTCTAAAGTTCTCGGTTTAGTATCAATCACTTCCAAAGCATGTTTTGGGTCTCGTAGGCTCATATTAGGGACTTTACAATTAAATACAAAAAGTTTTAATTTGGACGAAAATTCATGGCTCAAAAATGTATGTTTGCTTGTGTTTAAGTCCAGTAATGCCTCGTACCATGTTTCAGCGTCGAATACGAGTAAGGGGTGTTACAGAAATGTTTTTTGTAGGAAGCATGTAATGTATACCAAAGTGAATTTTACCAAAACAAGGGTAATGTCGCAACAAGAAGTCTCCAACGTCGTGACTTAGATTGATAGTGTGTGGCACCGTGATGTCGAGTTTCATGAAGTTGTGACGACACTTACTGATTGATGAAGTCGTAATGTGAAAGCCATGATGTCGTGATATCAAACCTCAAGTTTGAAAACTTTTTAATTAAGTCCTTAATAGGCCTCAGGTTAGTAAAAAAGCTTTCATAAGCTCATATAAGACTCAAAAATGATTTTACAACATATTGAGAATGTGTTTTATACTTGTAAGAATGCATGCAACACCTTATATCTGACACGAGTTACCGAATCCAAATATAAGATGTCATAATACTTGCATACTTAACTAAAATTTTCAATATGCGAAAATTTGTATAAATGTACCTCTTATTTATTTAAAATCCTTTCTAAGAGAATATGTTTGACTAATACATTTATTGTTTACCATAAACTTTCAAAGGTAAAATAAGACCTTAGAACACATTGTTTAATAAAATATACTTATTCATAGTGTGTATTACTATTTGTCATTTGAAAATCATCTTTCTATACATGTCTCTTTGTATGCAAAATATTTCCCTTGATCTACCACTATGGCGCATCCTTGGCATTGTGCCTCTCGACGCACTAGTTCAATTCACAAACCTGCATATCGCATGACATGTAGCCCCCTAAATCTGATCTAAAAGTTATGGCCGAATCTCGAAGATCATATTGGGCATATTGATGGCGCAAAAAATGATGTAGCTATTTTCTCTTAAAAATTGTTGTTGCTAAAAATGTCCTTGTTGAGAAAATCAAATTTAGTTCAAAATTGTTTATCTTTAGAAAACCTAAGTTTTGATATTTTTTCAGAAAGTGTCATACTTCAATTAAAACATCGTAGCGGATAATTTGCATATCTAAAACTCGTTTTTCATTTTCAAAAACTAGATTTAATATATATCTTATAAAAATATCAATTTTGTGAGCATATAGGGTTGAGTTTCAAAAACAAAGCATTGCATTTTGAAAACACCTTTGTTGGGCCTTATTTGACTTAGTTATGAAAAATCCATCATAAATTGTCAATTTCACAATCTTTTAAATAATAATTTTAAAACCTAAATCATGCAGAAAAACCCAAAATCAAAATAATCCAAAGTCCAAAAAGAAAATCCCAAGCAAAAGTCCAAAGTAATAAAAACACATCCTCAAAATATTGAGTACCAAAATAATATTTTTTTTAAAAATGACCGAGAGCACCTCCGTAAGCCAAGCCTATCCTAACCTCAATTCTTATTTGAAAAGTAAGAATTAAAAATAGGTGAGCTTTAAAAATCCAGTGTGATATTCACACAAATATAATCACATACATATCAAAATATCAATCATCATAATAATCACAAGTTCTAATACTGATACTTATGTATTAACATGTCAATGCCTACTTTAAAAACATTACATATTTTATAAAATTTCCTACTTATCTCTGCTACACACCATATACTGAGTTCCCCAGAACTCGTCCATCCAATAACACACCATTTGTGGACAAGCCACCACATAAATGTCGATAAAGGACCACACAACACATTGTGGAAAAACCACCACATATTTGCCGATAACTACCACATAATCGCAGATAAATTGCCACATAACTTCCACCTTTCACAAAACCCCATCCCATGCACGTGATATGGCAATTTCACTTTTTAACACATATTATCCACTTTTACACTTAGGCATGTAAACATGTTCTCATAATCACATATCACTTATTAATCACTTATAATCACTTTAACATGTTAAACATGCTTTTCACATTAGATCATGGATTTCAATTTTCACATACACATATTTAAGTCTCACATGCTTAAATCATCACATGTATCACATAACTCATACATCATAAATCTTGAGGATGAGATTTACACATACATCATAATCACAATCATAATCGTATCAATTATCATGTGTTTCATAAAATCACTCGGTTAGAGTCACTTACTTGGTGTTCATCTTGTTAAGTTCTTCAACTCTTCATGAATATTTAGTGTACTCATTTTTTATTATAATTAAATTATTAATGTAATAAAATAACTATATAACAAAAAAAATGGTAACTGTACCACACCTTATATCATAGATTCAATTTATCACAATCCTTAATAACGATCTCACTTTGTTCTAACTTCAAAGATGAATCTAACACATGAATAACGTTTATTAGTTAGGATGCGTTCGAAAAATATTCATCACTAATAGATTGGTTAACAAAGTCCTCACTAACACTTACCCTACAATTTTGGACTCTCAAAAAGATGATCCCCAATGCGAAACTAGGGGTCTCCCCTATGATTATCATTTGGTCATTCAAGATGGTAAAGAGTAGTATTAGTACAATAATAAATAAATGATAATAAAATGTAACATTGTCCCTAAGGCCACTAAACCATTCGACCATGATATGAAACCACTAAGAGAAGGATTTTGCTATCCAAATAACCACACTTACAACTTGATTCAATATGAAATGGTTGATGAGTCGAGAAAGGAACGAAGTTGATGAATCAAGTGATCTAAAAAGACTGATAAAATGAAGGGAATATGTAAGTTTAAATAATTAAAGAAACCGGCAAGAGAAAAAAGAAGAGAAAGGAAGAATTTTTGGTCATCGGCATTGATGGTGGTCCGACGGTGGCGATTGCTCAACGGTGGTCCGGTAATGATGGAGTGTTAGTCTGATGGAGGAAGATTATGGGGTTTTGGCATAATAGGGGAGGAGAAATGAGACCCGGGGTGGTGCGCGGCGGCGATCACAATGGCGATGGGAGGAGAAAAGAGGAGGAGAGGAGTTGTTCGACCGTGAGGTGTGGTGGAGGTCTGGTCACGATGGAGGAAAGGAGCAAAAATTAAAAGAAAGGGTGTTGCTCCTAATGATCCTCCTCAATGGTATAAGTATTTTCAATTTGGTCAACCACTAGCTTAGGTTGAGTCATGAGCTCAACTGTGCACATTTGTGATGCAAATGAATTTACTAGGATTCCCATACCCTACTTTCCACGAGCTCTCATACCCTTAGTACGAACGCCTTATGTAGTCATCTTTTTATCGAATTCTGATGTTTTATGAAGGTTTTATCTGGCAATTAGAAATGAGCTTTCATTACCAATTTAATTTTTTTTCTTCTAAAAGTTTCGTCACTATAGTATTGGCATCCATAGTTTTCAGAATCTAGATTTTCACAATATATACAAATCTAAAGTTTCACATTAAAAATTCATTAAGCCAGAAGTACTTATCTGGGGAAGCTTCGGAGTCTTGGATTTTCAAAATAGAATCAAAACTTTATTTAAAATGAGTTTTGACTATGAGTTGGATTTTTCCCAAAATACCCTTTTTTTTCACAAATATGCATGCATTTAAAAAAAAACCATAGTCCGAGTTTTTGAATCGGACTCTGATACCACTAAATATAACACCCTAAACCCGGCCTAAACATTATGGGTAAATCTCGAAGATCAAATTAGCCATATTGATGGCTTAAAAAACCATTTAGCTATTTTCTCTTAAAAATTGTTGTTGCTAAAAACATCGTTGTTGAGAAAACCGAATTTTGTTTGAATTTGTTTATCTAAAGAAAACTTAAGTTTTGATATTCTTTCAGAAGGTGTCATACTTCAATTAAAACATAGCATTGGATAATTTGAATATCTAAAACTCATTTGTCATTTTCAAAATGTAGATTTAATATATATCTCATAAAATATCAATTTTGTGAGCAAATAGTGTTGATGTTCGAAAACAAAGTATTGAATTTTGAAAACACCCTTTTTTGGCCTTGTTTGACTTAGTTATGAAAAATCCATCATAAATTGTCAATTTCACAATATTTTAAATGATAATTTTAAAACCTAAATCATGTAGAAAAATCCAAGATCAAATCAATCCAAAGTCCAAAAGAAAATTCCAAGAAAAAGCCTACAGTAATAAAAACACATCCTTAAAATATTAAGTACCAAAATAATATATTTTTTTGAAAATGGCCTAGAGCACCACTGTAAGCCGAGCCCTTCCTAATCTCGATTATTATCTAAAAAGCCAGAATTAAAAAGGGGTGAGCTTTAAAAACTCAATGTGAGATCAACACAAATATAATCTCATACATATCAAAATATCAGTCTCATCATATCAATCATCATAATAATCACAAGTTCTAGTGCTGTTACTTATGTATGAACATGTCGATGCATACTTTAAAAAAGATGCACATTTTATAAAATTTCCTGCTTATCTCTACTACACACCATATATTGAGTTCCCTAGAACTCATCCATCCAATAACACACCATTTGTGGACAAGCCACCACATAATGCCGATCGACGGCCACATAACACATTGTGGACAAACCACCACATATTTACTAATAACGACCACATAATCGCAGATAAATTACCACATAACTTTCACCTTTCACAAAACCCCATCTCATTCATGTGATATGAAAATTTCACTTTTTAACACATATTATTCACTTTTACACTTAGGCATGTAAACATGCTCTCATAATCACATATCACATATTAATCACTTATAATCACTTTAACATGTTAAACATGCTTTTCATATTAGATCGTGGATCTCAATTTTCATGTACACATATATAAGTCTCTCATGCTTAAATCATCATATGTATCACATAAGCCATACATCATATATCATGAAGATGAGATTTACACATACATCATAATCACAATCATAATCGCATCAATTATCATGTGTTTTATAGAATCACTCGGTTAGAGTCACTTACTTGGTGTTCATCTTGTTAAGTTTTTCAACTCTTCATGAATATTTAGTGTACTCATGTTTTAATATAATTAAATTATTAATGTAATAAAATAACTATATCACACAAACAAATGGTAGCAATCCCACACCTTATATCGTAGATCCGATTTGCTACAATCCTTATTAACGGTCTTATTTTGATCTAACTCAAAAGATGAATCTAATACATGAATAACAATTATTAGTTAGGATTCGTTTGAAAAATATTCATCACTAATAGATCAGTTGCCAAAGTCCTTACCAACACTTACCCCACAGTTTTAGACTCTCGAAAAGATGATTCCCAATGCGAAACTGGAGGTCTCCTTTCCAATTATCATTTGGTCCATCAAGATGGTAAGGAGTAGTATTAGTATGATAATAAATCATAATAAAATGTAACATTATCCATATGGCCACTAAACCATTCAGCCATAATATGAAACCACTAAGAGAAGGACTTTGCAATCCAAATAACCACACTTACAACTTGATTCAATACGGAACGGTTGATGAATCAAGAAAGGAATGAAGTCAATGAATCAAGTTATCTAAAAATAGTGATAGAATGAAGGGAATATGAAAGGTTAATCAATTAATGAATTGTCAAGTGAAAGTGGAAGAGAAAGAAAGAATTTTTGGTCATTGGGCGATGATGGTGGTGGTTTGACGGTGGAGGCGACTTGGCAGTGATCCAACAATAGTGGAGTAGTGGTCCGACGGAGGATGGCTATGGGGTTTTGATGTCATAAGGGAGGAAAAATTAGACCCATGGTTGTAACAGCCTATTTTTAGGTGTAACACCCTTACCCGTACCTGAGATCGAGACAAGGTACGTGGCATTCCCGTACATAGACATGGCATTTTCAAAACACATGGGTCATCAAATTTTATTCCAAATTAAAACCAATAAAACAGAATCATATTATCCTTATTATGGACCTATGAGGTCCAAAACATACATTAAAAAATATATGGGACTAATCCGAGAACTTAAGAGAATTTTAAGAAATTTCTAGGGTTGAGCCTCACACGCCTGTGTGGAGGCAATGCACACGCCCGTGTGCTTTGGGACACACCCATGTCCCTTACCCATGTGGGATTTCTAAAAATTATTTTTCATTTCGAACCTACAGGGGTTTTCACACGGTAGAGTACATGCCCGTGTCCTTAGCCCGTGTCCCTCACACGGCCTAGGCACACCCGTGTCCAAAAACTTGGACATTTTGTTTATGACATCATCACTTATTTAGGGGCACATGGCCATGGCGCACGCCCGTGTACTAGGCCATGTCCTTCACACGGTTGGGACACATGGCCATGTCTCTACCCGTGTGTATACTACCATGCAAACTGACTTAGAAATTTTAGGTGCAGGGGACACACGGCTGAGCAACACTCCCAAGGGGCTGGCCGTGTGTCAGACACGACCTAGACACATGCCCGTGTGTCTACCTGTGTGGACCTTTTTGGAGGCTATTTTCCAAGCCATTGGTCACCCTCAATCACTCATTTGTTACACCATTTAGAAGCATTCCACACCCATTTCATGCATTATTAAACTTGTTACCATAACCTCAAATTGTGTATTCAGGCACATAGTCATTTTAAGTCATTAGGTCATCCTTTAACCTTTAGCACTTAAATTTACCATACATTAATCAATTAACAACATACCACATCATTATCGTGCATTCACCAAGCAATAACATATCCTACCATCAAGACACTAACATATGCATGCATAGGTAATTAGATTACAACCCAAATGATTAAATATGAGCCATATCACATGGCCATTACAAAAGAGTCATCATCATCATAGGCCTTCACAAATTGGCCAAATAACATGACACATATCACAAAATGACCAAGTTCCTATACATGCCATACTCAAAATAATAATTTCACTATACCCAATAGTCTTTTGATAGTGTGATCGAATACTCCGACAGCTTCTGATCCCCGAGCTAGCTTGGGGAAACTACAAAGGATGGAAAGAGAGGGGAGTAAGCATTAAAGCTTAGTAAGTCCATATACAAGAAATATGTAAAATTATTAAACAATCAACATGTAAAAACATGGTAACATATACATAAAGAATTTTTCTCCATTCAAACCTTTTTGCTTACTCATCATATGCTCATACATACTTGCTCATCTTAAATTGATCTTTATCAAAGCATTACTCATAGGTTTAGCGAACCTACCTATACTCATCGTAGAGTATCGATAACCATACCTCTTTCATATGCCCTCCTCAGGACTTTCATTACAATCGTTACATTACCCGTTGAACACTCGAAATACTATTGATACGTGAAAACCTTTCACATAAGTGCCACATATACAAACGTAGCCGAAGCTACCACATAACATGTAACACATCCATAATGAACTCGGACCTTTCAACGAGCTCAGATGTTACATGAATCGCATCCATCATGAACTCAGACCACTCAATGAGCTTCGATGCTTGCATCCATAATGAACTCAGACCTCTCAATGAGCTTGGATGCTACATACCTCACGAACCTGGACCATTCAACAAGTTGAGACTTTTTAGTTCCTAGTGACATGTCACTTGTATCCTAAACCATTCCTAAGGTTCAAACGGGACTTTACTCACTTGCATATAGTATCTCCATCGTACTTGCTCGTAACGTCGTGGTTAACGACCATGATAACATTAATGCTTTTGTAACAATCAATAGGGATATAACTCATAATTACAATAAAACATTTATCACATCATATTAAAGCATTAAAACTACTACAATACCATATTATTTGCGCATGTACTTACCTCGGTACAAAATGATGATAATCGAGCCTAGTCGTCGTATACTTTATTCTTTCCTCGATCAAGTCCCGATTCACGTTTTTCTTAATCTATAATGCAAAATTTAACTTATTTATTATTCACAATATTCAAACGGGTCCATAAATCATACTCTTGCAAATTTACATTTTGACCCCTAAACTTTCACATATTTATGATTTAGTCCCTTGGCTCGTAAAATGAAATGCATGAATTTTCTTAATTACCCAAGCTTGGCCGATCCTTTGTTTATGCTCATATCAGCCCATATTTTCTTTTATTTCACATTTACACTTTTACAAACAAGTCCTTTGTTTAGGTGTTTTCACTAAAAATTACCTAATAAAAGATGTTGACCGTGCATCAAACATTCATATTCCTCCATAAATCATCAAAATACAAGCATGTCATACATGGGTCAATTTTCATACATGAGCCCTAGCTCAAAATATAGGTAGAAAGGGTAGATCATGTTACCGGGACTTCAAAAATACAAAGAACATTAAAAACGAGGCTAGGGAACACTTACTATTGAGCTTGGAAATGTTGAACAAAACCCTAGCTATGGTGTTTTGTGATTTTCGGCAGCCAAGGAGGAAGATGGACACATTTTTGGTTTGATTTTTCCTTTTTATTCTTTTAATTACCTAATGACCAAAATGCCCTTAGGGTTTCTATTTCCAATTTTTTTCTATGCATGTCCATTTTTGTCCAAAATTTTAGAAATTGATAAATTTTCTAGTTAGGACCTTCTAATTCATAATCTAATGAAATTTCATGCTTAAAGCTTTTAGAATGCAAGTTTTGCGCTTTATCTAATTTGGTCCCTAAAATGCAATTAGACATTTTATGCATAGAATTTATTCATGAAACTTTCACACAAGCATGCATTCATAACATAAACCTCATAAGAATCATAAAATAATTATTTCTATCTCAAATTTGTGGTTTCGAAACCACTGTTTCGAGTAGGCTCTAATTTGAGATGTTACAACTCTCCCCCTTTAGGGATTTTCGTCCCCGAAAATCTTACCAGTAAAAAGGTTTGGGTATTGTTTCCTCATAGCCTCCTCGGGCTCCCACGTAGCCTCTTCAACCCCATGTCTTTGCCAAAAAACTTTCACAAGAGCAACACTTTTTTTCTTAATTGTTTGACTTCTCGATCCAATATCTTAACAGGTTCCTCACCGTAAGTCATGTTCGGCTTGATTTCAACTTCAGTCGGTACAATGACATGTGAAGGTTCAGATCTATACTGGCATAACATAAACACATGAAACACATCGTGAATCTTTTCTAATTTAGCTGGCAAAGCCAATTGATAAGCAATAGGCCCTATCCTTTCGGTAATCTCATACGGTCCAATAAAATGAGGACTCAACTTGCCTTTTCTACCAAATCTCAAAACCTTTTTCCATGGTGATACTGTCAAGAATACTTTGTCACCAACTTGATACTCAATTTCTTTTCTTTTCAAATTCGCATACGACTTTTGTTTATCTGATGCCGCTTTCAAGCTATTAAGAATTACTTTCACCTTTTTCTCGGTCTCCTTAATCAAATCTACTCCATGAATCTTATTCTCCTTAAGCTTAGTCCAATACAACGGTGTACGACATTTACATCCATACAATGCTTCATAAGGTGCCATCTTCAAACTCGTCTGATAGCTATTGTTATAGAAAAATTCAACCAAAGGTAGGTACTTTTCCTAACTACCTTAGAATTCAAGAACACAACATCTAAGCATATCTTCAAATGTTTGAATTACTCTCTCAGATTGTCCATCAGTCTGTGGATGAAAAGCGGTACTAAAATTCAGCTTTGTACCCAAAGCTTCTTGTAACTTTTTCCAAAATTGCAAAGTAAATCTTGGATCCCTATCTAAAATAATCGATAAAGGTACTCTATGAAGTCTCACAATCTCAGAAATATTCAGTTCAGCTAACTTATCAAGTGAATAATCGACACGTATCGGTATAAAATGAGATGACTTAGTCAGTCAGTCAACCACTACCCATACGGCATCTTTCTTTCTCGGTGTTAACGACAAGCTTGTCACAAAGTCCATAGTAATTCTGTCCCATTTCCACTCGGGAACTAAGATAGGATGAAGTAAACCTGAAGGTACCTGGTGTTCGGCCTTTACTTGTTTGCAAATCAAGCATCTCGGCACAAATTCGGATATATCTCTTTTCATGCCATTCTACCAATACATTTTCTTTAAATTATTATACATTTTTTTGCTACCTGGGTGAACTGACATACCTCCATTATGGGCCTCATGCAAAATATTTTGAATCAACTCAGTATCCTTCGGAACAAAAATCCTTCCACGGAGTCTTAGACAACCATTAGGATCTATTTGAAAATCTGATTCACTGCTCGAATCACACTGAGCTTTCTTGGCTTGTAACTCTTTATCAGCCTCCTGAGCGTCATAAATCTGTTGAAGAAAAGTCGGTCTAGCTTTTAACTCTGCTAGAATAGCACCATCATGAGATAGGGCTAGCTGAGCATTCAGAGCTCTCAAAGTAAATAAAGACTTTCTGCTCAAGGTATCAGCAACTACATTTGCCTTAACAGAGTGATAATTTATCACAAGTTCATAATCTTTTAACAATTCAAGTCATCTTTGCTGCCTTAAGTTCAAGTCTTTTTGAGTCATCAGATATTTAAGACTTTTATGGTCTGAATAGATATGGCATCTCTCCCCAAATAGGTAATGCCGCCAAATCTTCAAAGCAGATACAATAGCGGCTAACTCTAAATCAGGCATAGGATAGTTCTTCTCATGGGTCTTCAGTTGCCTTGAAGCATAAGCTACCATCTTTCCTTCTTGCATAAGTACACAACCTAGTCCATTCAAGGACGCATCACTGTAAATCACAGATTCTTTCCCTGGTTCCAGTTGTACTAAGATTGGTGCCTCGATTAAAAACGCTTTCAATTTCTCAAAGCATTTTTTGTCCATTTGAACTTAACGTCCTTTCGTAGTAATCTCGTCATTGGGGTGGCTATCATCGAAAATCCTTTCACAAATCATCTGTAATAACTAGCTAGACCCAAAAAGCTCCTAACTTTAGTTACGTTCCTTGGTGGCTTCCATTCGACAATAGCAGAAATCTTACTGGGATCAACTCGTATACCATTGCCGGAAACAATGTGGCTTTAAAGCCCAACCTCTCGAAGCCAAAACTCGCTTTTGCTAAACTTGGCATATAACTGTTTATCCCTCAGAGTTTGTAAAATAGTTCTCAAGTGCTCGGCATGCTCTGCCTTATCTCTAGAATAAATCAGAATATCATCGATAAACTCCAAAACAAACTTATCTAAATATGGCCGCAAAGTTCTATTCATTAAATCCATAAACATGGTAGGAGCATTCATTAGTCCAAATGGCATAATAAGAAACTCATAGTGGCCATACCTTATTCTAAATCTAGTCTTAGGCACATCAGACTCTTTCACTCGTAACTGGTAGTATCCAGACCTCAAGTCTATCTTAAAGAACCACGTCGCTCCCTTCAGTTGATCAAACAAGTTATCAATCCTTGGAAGAGGATACTTATTTTTGATTGTCACCTTATTGAGTTGCCGGTAGTCAATGCATAATCTCATGGAGCCATCTTTCTTTTTCACAAACAGTATAGGAGCACCCCCCGGCGAAAAGCTTGGTCTCGTAAAACCTTTGTCTCTCAACTCTTGCACCTGTGACTTCAAATTTTTTAGTTTAATTGGGGCCATCCTATATGGAACAATAGAGATGGGTACCGTTCTTGGCACTAACTTAATACTGAATTCCACTTCTCTAACTAGAGACAAACCCGGTAATTTCTCCAGAAATACATCCGCAAACTCGTACACAACCTGCCCTGATTTGATATGAATGTCCAATTGACACATGCAAATGAGAATACATCTCTCTAGATTTCTTAGACTGGGATGGTAATGACTTAGTCATGTACCTCTTCCTTGTATCTCTAGCATCAGACTCGGCCTTCTTCCTCTCTTTAACCAAGTCTTCGGCTTTACAAGCCCGTTCAACAAGTACCACAAATTCTTTCAACTCAAGAATACCCACTAATGTCTTAATATCCTCATTGAGCCCATTTTCAAATCTCCTACACATCTTAGCTTTGGAGGGTATACACTCCCGAGCATATTTACAAAGCCTGATGAATTCTCTCCCATATTCGCTAACTGTCATACGACCATGTTTCAATTTCAAGAATTCCTTAAGCTCTTATTCGATGAACCATTTGCTAATATATTTCTTTCAAAATTCCTTTTGAAATTCCCAAGTAACCCTCTTTGGTGGTACTATAGATATCAACGTCCTCCACCAGTGATACGCCGCATCTCTCAACAGGGATATGGCACATTTCAAGCACTCCTCGAGTGTACATGACAATTCTTCAAATACCCGTATTGAGTTCTCTAACTAGAACTCCGCTCTCTCAGGGTTATCATTGGTATTTGCCCTAAATTTCTCATCACCTTGTTTCCGAATTCTATCTATAGGTGTTCTAGCACATCTCATGAAATCCATATGTTGAGGCATCACAAGTAGGGGTTAAGGATTTGGGGGAGGTGGGGGAGGTTGAGCATTCGGGTTCGTTTGAATGAACTCCGTGTACCATGTGTTCATCATGTGGAGAAAGGCCTCTCTGCCTCCTTCTCCTCTACTAATAGTTTTGGGCCTACTTTCAGATGGCACCGCTCTTTCTTTTGGAGCAAACATGTTACTTTTTACATCATCCGCCATTACTTTGTCAGGATCCATTTACTATATGAAATCACATTTTAATATTGTCAGGAGTCGTAACACTATTATTACTTATATATATATAGGTACGCATGTCATGTATAACTAGACTTAAATACGCTAGGTTAGTTCGAGAATCGACTAAACCATAGCTCTGATACCACTAAATGTACACCCCTTACCCGTACCCGAGATTGGGACAAGGTACGAGGCATTACTGTACATAGACAGGGCATTTTCAAAACACATGGGTCATCAAATTTCATTCCAAATTAAAACCAATCAAACAAAATCATATTGTCCTTATTATGGACCTACGAGGTCCAAAACATACATTAAAAACAATCTGGGACTAATCTGAGAACTTAAGATAATTCTAAGAAAATTTCTAGGTTTGAGCCTCACACGTCCGTGTGGAGGCAATGCACACGTCCGTGTGCTTTGGGACACGCCCGTGTCCCCTACCCGTGTGGGATTTCTAAAAATTATTTATTATTTTGAACCTACAGGGGATTTCACATGGCCGAGCACACGCCCTTGTCCTTGGCCTGTGTCCCTCACACGGCCTAGACACGCCTATGTCCTCGCTCGTGTCCAAAAACTTGGACATTCTATTATGACATCATCAGTTATTTAGGGGCACGCGGTCATGGCACACGCCCATGTGCTAGGCCGGGTCCTTCACAAAGTTGAGACACACGGCCGTGTCTCTACCCGTGTGTTTACTACCATGCAAACTGACTTAGAAATTTTAGGTGCAGAGGGCACACGGCTGAGCAACACGCTCAAGGGGCTGGCCGTGTGTCACACACGACCTAGACACATGCTCGTGTGTCTACCCGTATGGACTTTTTTGGAGGCTATTTTCCAAGACATTGGTCACCCTCAATCACTCATTTGTTACACCATTTAGAGGCATTCCAATCCAATTTCATGCATTATTAAACTTGTTACCATAACCTCAAATTGTGTATTCATGCACATAGTCATTTTAAGTCAATAGATCAACCTTTAACCTTTAGCACTTAATCTACACTTTACCATACATTCATCAATCAACAACATACCACATCATTATCAGGCATTCACCAAGCAATAACATATCCTACCATCAAGACACTAACACATGCTTGCATGGGTAATTAGATTACAACCCAAATTATCAAATATGAGCCATATCAGATGGCCATTACAAAAGAATCATCATCATCACAGGCCTTCACAAATTGGCCAAATAACATGACACATATCACAAAATGACCAAGTTCTTATACATGCCATACTCATAATAGTTTCACTATACCCAATAGTTTTTTGATAGTGTGTCGAATACTCCGACAGCTTCCGATCCCCGAGCTAGCTTGGCAGAACTTCAAAGGATGAAAAGAGAGGGGAGTAAGCATTAAAACTTAGTAAGTCCATATACAAATAATATGTAAAAGTAATAAACAATCAACATGTAAAAACATGGTATCATATACATAAAGACTTTTCCTCCATTCAAACCTTTTTGCTTACTCATCATATACTCATACATACTTGCTTATCTTAAATCGATCTTTATCAAAGCATTACTCATAGGTTTAACGTACGTACCTGTACTTATCGTAGAGTATCGATAATCATACCTCTTTCATATGCCCTTCTCGGGACTTTCATTACAATCGTTACATTACCCGTTGAACACTTGGAATACTATTGGATACACGAAAACCTTGCACATAAGTTCCACATATACAAATGTTGCTGAAGCTACCATATAACATGTAACACATCCATGCTAAACTCAAACCTCTCAACGAGCTCGGACGTTACATGAATCACATCCATCATGAACTCGGACCACTCAATGAGCTCGAATGCTCGCATCCATAATGAACTCAGACCTCTCAACAAGCTCGGATTCTACATACCTAATGAACTTGGATCACTCAACGAGTTCAGATTTTTTAGTTCCTAGTGACATGTCACTTGTATCCTAAACTATTCCTAAGGTTCAAACAAGATTTTCCTTACTTGCATATAGTATCTCCATCATGCTTGCTCGTAACGTCGTGGTTAACGACCATGATACCATTAATGCTTTCGTAACAATCAATAGGCATATAACTCATAATTACAATAAAAAATTTATCACATCATATTAAAGCATTAAAACATACTTCAATACCACATTATTTGTGCATGTACTTACCTCGGTACAAAATGATGATAATCGAGCCTAATCGTTGTATACTTTATTCTTTCCTTGATCAAGTCCTAATTCACGTTTTTCTTGATCTATAATGCCAAATTTAACTTATTTATTATTCACATTATTCAAATGGGTCCATAAATCATACTCTTGCAAATTTACATTTTGACCCTTAAACTTTCACATATTTACAATTTTGTCCCTAGGCTAGTAAAATGAAATGCATGCATTTTCTTGATTACCCAAGCTTGGCCAAACCTTTTTTTTATGCTTATATTAGCCCATATTTTCTTTTATTTCACATTATTATGACTCACTTTACACTTTTACAAACAAGTCCTTTGTTTAGGTGTTTTCAATAAAAATCACCTAATAAAAGATGTTGACCATGCATCAAACATTCATATTCCTCTATAAATCATCAAAATACAAGCATGTCATGCATGGTTCAATTTTCATACATGAAACCTAGCTCAAAATATAGCTAGAAATGGGTAGGTCATGCTACCGGGACTTCAAAAATACAAAGAACATTAAAAACGGGGTTAGAGAACACTTACTATTAAGCTTGGAAATGTTGAACAAAACCCTAGCTATGGTGTTTTGTGATTTTTGGCAGCCAAGGAGGAAGATGGACACATTTTTGGTTTGATTTTCCCTTTTTATGCTTTTAATTACCTAATGACCAAAATGCCCTTAGGGTTTCTCTTTCTAATTTTTTCTATGCATGTCCATTTCTGTCCAACATTTTAGAAATTGGTAAAATTGCTAAATAGGACCTTCTAATTCATAATATAATGCAATTTCATGCTTAAAGCTTCTAGAATGCAAGTTTTGCGCTTTATTTAATTTGGTGTCTAAAATGCAATTAGACATTTTATGTATAGAATTTCTTCATGAAAATTTCACACAAGCATGCATTCATAACATTACCCTCATAATAATCATAAAATAATTATTTCTATCCCGAATTTGTGGTCTCAAAACCGATGTTCTGACTAGGCCCTAATTCTAGATGGTACATTGGGTCAAATCAGAACAATGGTTTTGAGACCACAAATCCGAAGTAGAAGTATTTATTTTATTTCTATTTTAAGATCTATAGCATGATAGAATAATTTTGTGAAAATTTTGTTAAGAAAGTTTATCGTTTGAGTGTTGAATTTGACTAGAAGGACTAAATTACAATAGGTGCAAAATTTGAGTTCTATAAGTTAAAGGTGTCTAATTGTTATAAAATTTTAAATTGGAGGTCCTTAAATGGTAATTAGACCATATAATAAGGATGGACAAAAATGAACATGGTTAGGTAAAAATTTAAAGTTTTACATTAAGGGTATTTTAGTAATTTGGTAAGTAAAGACAAAAATTAACAAATAAAAGTGTCCATCTTCTTCAATTTAGTCCCCCATAGTAGAAAATTTCAAGTAAAGACATAGCTAGGGTTTGGCCAAGCTTTCAAGCTCAATTGTAAGTTCATTCTTGTCTCGTTTTCAATGGTTTTATATTTTTGAGATCGTTGTAACTTGATTTAGCTATTTCAAGGACTAATTTGAAAGAAAGTCCAAGTCTAAAATATTACCATATTGAATATGTTTGTATTTTGATGTTTGATGGTAGAAAATGCATGTTCGTTGTTAGTTAAACAACATTTGTAAAATGTTTTTTGATAAAAAAGTTAATAGGAACTTATTTGTAAAAGTCTATAAAATGAGTAGAAAAGTGTGAATAAATGAAAAATGTGGGCTGTTATGAGTACAAATAATATTTGGCTAGGCTTGGGTTGTGATAAATTGAAAGAAATTCATTTTTTGGGATGAATTGAATAATGTGATGATTAAATAAGTTAAATGTGGTGTTATAGACCAAGAAAAACAAAGTTCGGGTCTCGATCGGGGGAACAAAGTAATTGACGAATAAATCCCTTTTGCCATTTCTTGTAATTGAGGTAAGTTCGTATGTTAAATAAGCTTTATTATAATTGTATTTTAAATACTTTAATTTATGCATGAAATGTGTAATAGACTTTACGTAAACATTTGGCAACGTTCTGGCAAGCGAGAAATCCCAATCTAACCTTAAGAATAGATTAGGATACAAGTGACATGTCACTAGGGTTTTATGTTATGTGATTCGGGTGCTGGTCCTGTACGTCCTATCGGTGGCTAAGTATACCGGCATGTGTTGCGGTTACTTGACAGCTGGTGTGAGTAGGACCGAGTAGCTACATCTTGAATGACAACTTGTGTGAGCATGCCTGTTGATGGCTCGGGAGTGAGCATATATGTGTTATGAGATAGAAGTAGCAATGACTACATATGTGTCACTTTGTGTGTAAGATTTCCCGAGTAACCGACATTATTATTCTGAGTGGTTTGTTGGGTATGAAAAATGTGAGAATGAGTATGAAATTATTACGAGATGGTACAAGTATGTACTTAAAGCTTATGATTATTAATTCGTGAAATAACGATTTTAAGGTAAGTTCGTGATGGAAGTGATTTATGATCATGAGAATATGGAAAATTACATTGACTTATGTTATATTACTTGCATGTTAATATATGGTAAGGTTTGCTTATTTCCTTCATACGAGCTTACTAAGCTATATATATTACTCCATTTTATTTTTCATATTTTATAGTGTCACCAAGCTAGCTCGAATTCAAGATCATCGGAGATCGCATCACACTATCAAACTTTCATTTTGGGTATCGATGATCTTAAACATTTTGAGTATTTGGCATGTATAGGGACTTGGTCATTTTTTTATATGTGTCATCATGAATTTGGCCAAATGTATTGGCTTGTAATTGTCAAAGGCTTGATATGATATTTGGCCATGTAACTTGGCTCAATTTGGTTGAATTGGTTGTAAACTTATATATATGTGCATGTATGTGTAATTATCTCTTATGTGATGTGGTTTATATATGCTTGGTAAATGGTTGAATGTGGCTTAATGGTTTTGTTGTTGAATGGTTAAGATTGGTTCATTAGTATGCTAAGAAAAGTAAGTAAAATTATGCAAGTTATTGGTAGCCATATTAAAACTTGTAGAATGCGAGTTTGGTATGATTTGGTTTGGCAAAACATGATGTTGTAAATATGTTGAGTGTGGATGATGAAATGATAAGTTCTAACCTTGATTATGGATGTTTTGGTTGCCTAAATGTGCCATGATTTATGCCATTAAGATTGTGGGTGTGTATGTGCAAATGAGGGTGGCAAATGGCTTGGTAAATATCATTTATTTTGTCTACACGGGTAGACATATAGGCGTGTGTCTAGACCATGTGTGACACACGGTCTGCTTCATGGGCATGTGTTTTTGCCATGTGTCCTCTAAACCATATTTTTGAGAAATAGAATGCTCAAAATGAGCTTATGGGTAGAGACAGGGGTGTGTGTCTCAGCTGTGTGAGAGACATGGCCTCAAGCACGGGTCTGTGTCCCGACTGTGTGAAGTCTACACCTATTTTATGAAAATTTAATTAACCACACGGCCTAGCACTCGGGTGTGTGACTTAGCCGTGTAACTTTAATTTGTGCATGCCTTGCAAAATAGAGAGCTACAAGGGTTACGGACATGGGCGTGTGTGACCATACAGCCTGGCCACACGGGCATGTCCCAAACCACACGGGCGTGTGACCCCTGTTCATAGCAAATTTTTTTTAAGTTTTGTAAAAATTTCCTAAGTGCTCAGTTTAGTCCTGAACCACGTCCAAAGCATGTTTTGGGCCTCGTAGGCTCGTATTAGAGACCTTTATGATTGAATACAAATGGTTTTAATTTTGATGTAAATTTATGACTCGATTTGTATGTTTGCTTCTTTGTAAGTTCGGTAATGCCTCGTATCCTATTCCAGCATTGAATACGGATAATGGGTGTTACAACGGTGGCACGCGATGGCAATTATGAAGGTTATGGGAATAGAAAAAGAGGAGAAGAGGAGGTGTGACGACCATAAGGTGTGGTGAGCAGTGGTGGGGGGTTTGGTCACAGTGGAGGAAAGGAGCAAAGATTAAAAGAAATGGTGGTTGTTATTTTGCAAAATGGAGAGAAAATGGATTAGAACATAAATGAAAAAGAGGGAAAATGGGAGTAAGAGGGAGGTAGGATGGCATAGTGAAGAGGAGGTAGGATGGCATAGTGAGGTCGGAACTGTGGGAAGAGGTTGGTAAACTTGGTTTAGGTTTAATGAACCTCTTGTATGGCAAGCATGAGAAGTTTTTGCAAGTGAAAGAGACATGGAGTAAATAAAGGGGATCATACACCTTCAACTTAAGGTAAGTTTGACCTATATTGAAGGAAAAGAATCATCTTATTTATGGTGAAAAAGTTTAGACAGCAAGCACTTAAATTACATGGAAAAATTGTAAAAAAAAAAACTCAAATAGAAGAGTGTAAACATTAGAACTTGAATCTTGGACACTAAGATAGTTAAGGAGTTAATAAGCCATTAAACTACTCACTTCCTTTTTCTCAAACTTGCGTAAGTAAAAATAAAACATGGGATGACATTTGCTAAGGGTTTGAAACAAATTTGCATCAAATAGAAATTAACGAGAGTGAAGGGTTCGAATTCAGACCATCAACGATAGCTCTACCACTACTCAATCACTATAATTGATATTTATTTATTATCAAATGAGAAATAGATTATCTAAATAAAATTTCGGTTGTGACCACTCTCGGTTCATTAATCCAATTTCAACTAACCAAGTGTTTGAGATGTGACATGACGCAAATAAGTTCAAAAGAACTTAGTGGCTCTTGCTCATTATTACCTTTGTAACAGCCTGATTTTATCTAAAAAGTAACAGTGGTCAAAACCAAAGATCTTAGGTCATAAAATAATTTTAATATTATTTTTGGTGTTTATAGCATGTGAATATATATGTGTGAAAATTTCGTGAGCTAATTTTATCGTTTAATAGCTCAATTTAAGAAAAAAGACTTAATCGCGTAAAATGTAAATGTTGTGTTCTAATTTTTAAGTGCTTATTTGCTTTGATGAGTTAAATGTGAGGTCCTTATTATGTTATTGGACCAATGATAGTGGTGTTGGTCATAAATGACCATATAATATGTGAATTTATATGTTTATTATTAATGGATAAAATGGTAACTTGATTATTAAGTTAATATAATTAAGCCAAAACCCAAATTTTGTTTCATCTTTTATCATACTTAGCCAAAATTAAAGAAGGAAGAAGCCATTTTTCATATTTTTAGGGTTCAACCATTAATAAGCTTGATTAAGGTATGTATTTTGATCGGTTTTTGATGATTTTTACGTTTTTGTGATCGTTGCTTCGTGTTCTAGCTAGCACATGCTTCAATTTTTTAAAGTGTTGATGATTTTGAAAGTGGCCGTTGATGAATGCTTGAGTTCTTGAATGTTTGATGATGAAAAATGAGCATTTGTTGATAGATTATCATGTTTTATAAAGTGATTTTTAGTGAAATTTCATAAAAGGGGTTAATTTGTGAAAATGTGAAAATGTAGGATTAAATGTGTGAATAAATGATGAATATGGGCTAATATGTATACTATGAAAATTCGGCTAGCATGAAATTAGAAAGAAATTGTGCAATTTGTGATTTTATGAAATAGGGACTAAAATGAATAAACGTGTAACTTTAGGGGCTAAAGTGAAAAATTGCATAAATATGTGTTTGAGGGCTAAATTGAATATGTTGATGAATAAAAGAGTTATTTTTAAATGTATATAGATCAAGAACGAAAGAAAACGAATTTAGATCGAGGAAAAACGAAAGTTGATGAATAGTTGATTCCGTCCGTTTATTATGATTACAAGGTAAGTTCATACGCAATTAAATGTCTTTTATTTGAATTATATATGTTTTATTATCATTGAATTGCTACAAATGTCGAATGATCAAGTACGAGCATGAATCGACGAAGGTACGACATCCGAAAGTCCCGTACGAACCCCAGGAATAGTATAGGATACAAAAGTCCTGACATTAGGTTATCGAGTTGTGTTTACATGGAAGACCATGTCTGGGACATTGGCATTGTATTAAGATTACGTGTAAGACCATGTTTGGGACATTGGCATCGTTAATCGATTTCGTGTAAGACCCTGTCTGGGATAGTAGCATCAATTTGTGATAACATGTAAGACCATATCTCAAATATGGCATTGTACGAGCTTATGTGATTTACGAGTATCCTTAACAACTCCGAACGGTTCAACAGGAAAAGTCAAGTCAAGAAAGATTATGTAAAAGAGTTAAGTGACTCAGGTATGTATGATATTCATATGAGTATTGTAAAGAGAAGTAATTGATGAACTTACATGTGAATATGAATAAGTATTCATTGAGAAAGGTTTGTGAACTTGTATGTAATTAGCTATGTTAAGCATTATATGAATTGATATGTAAATGCTCATATGATGACTTTATTTGTAGATGGCTTACTAAGCTTTTAAAGCTTACTTTGTGTGTTTTTTTCCATGTTTTATAGATTATCGAAGCTAGCTCAAATTCGGGGATCGTCGGGAAACGTCACCATACTATCGATCATCTCGTTGGTACTTTTGAAACTTTGTATATATGGTATATGGCATGTATAGGCTAGTTTCATTTTGCTATGTTTTGAATTATGATATTAGCCATGATATTTGGCTTGTAAATGATGATGTGCATGATCATTTAAGTTGGCTTAAGTTAAGTGTTTGATATATGATATCTGTAATGTATATAATGTCTTATGGTTTGGCATTGTTTGACATGGTTGTTGATATGATTAAATGGTTACTCATTTGGTTTGTTATTAATCCTTGAAGAATAGTATATTATGGTATGATTTGTAGATAAGGAATTGATATGTTTGAGAGGCATGATTTAGTTGATGGAAAGATGATAAAAATTCATTTAGAAGTTATGTAAGTTGTGATGAATTAGTATGTCTTTGAATATGAAATTGAGTAGTTAAAATGGTTGCGGATAGATGGCATGATATGTGTATAAATTGTCATGTTTTGGTTGCTAAAATATATGTTGAAATGGTACCAATTTGGTTGCTATGTGTGCATGAGTGAAAGGTGGCAAATTGGCTTTCCAAATGGCCTATTTTTGTCCACATGGGCAGAGACACGGGCATGTGTCACAGCCGTGTGCCACACACAGTCATGCAGCACGGCCGTGTGTCCCCTGGGGTACCCTTTCGATTTGAAGTCAGTATACCCTATAGTTTTGACATGGCCGAGACACACGGGTGTGTCTACTGGTTGTGTGTGGCACACGGGCTAGCACATGGGAGTGTAGTCAACCGTGTGACCCAAGTTAGTAACCCCCCTAGATTTCACACGGCCTGGCACACGAGCGTGTCCTCGGCTGTGTGGTGCAAGTCAGTATGTATTCCTTGTTTTCACACAGCCTATGACACGGGTGTGTCTGGTTGTTGTGTGAGGCACACGGCCTCTTCACACGAGTGTGTGATCCTTAAATATTAGAAAATTTTATTTGTTTCTCAACATTTGCATGTATTATCAGTTTAGACCTGAGCCACTTCTAAGCATGTTTTAAGGTATCGTAGGACCTTATAAGGGACAAAATGATTGAGATGAATGGATTTTAATTATGATTGCACAAATGTATGAATTATGTTGTGATTGATTGGTAATGCCTCGTAACCCTATTCTAACAATGGATACAGGTTAGAGGTGTTACATTTATTGGTATCAGAGCTTCGATTCAGTCAATTCTAGGACTAACGTAGCGTGTGAGAGTCTAGCTATACATGCCAGATATATAAAATGCGATAGTGTGATGATTCCTGATAGTTAAAATGTGTTTTTCATATAGCAAATGAATCTCGACCGAGCCGTAGTTGACGATGTTGAAAGTAATGCGCCTGCTCCCACTCAAGGGGTAGCACCGGTTGATTCTAGGCCTATTCGAGTAGCCAATGAGGAGAGGCTAAGCAAGCCTTCTTCCAAATGATGAATGAGTGGTTCAAGGAGTTCGTTCGAATGAATCTGGCTGCTCAACAACCTCCAACCCCACCAGTTCCTCAACAAGTCCTAGTTGTGCCACATGTGATAGATTCGATTCGATTGAGTAAGCCATCTGTTGATAAGATTCGTAAACACGGGGTTGAAGAGTTTCGGGCTACAGTTGTTGATGATGCCGACAGACCTGAGTTTTGGATCAAGAACACGACCACAGTATTTGATGAATTGTCTTGTACTCCAAAGGAATGTATCAAATGTGTGGTATCTTTGCTAAGAGACAATGCATACCATTGGTGGAAAACATTGATATTAGTAGTTCCAAGGGAACATGTCACCTGGGAACTCTTTCAGACTAAGTTTCGGAAAAAGTATATAAGCTAGCGATTTCTCGATCAGAAACATAAAGAGTTTCTAGAATTGAAACAAGGCAGAATGACTATGACCGAGTATGAAACAGAATTTGTACAATTGAGCAAATATGCTCAGGAATATGTTTCTACTGAAGAGATTATGTGCAAGCTGTTTGTTGATGGGTTGAATGAAGACATAAAGGTGTTAGTTGGGATTCTGGAAATCAAAGAATTTGTTGTTTTAGTTGAAAGGGCTTCTAAAGCCGAGGATCTCAGCAAAGAAAAGAGAAAAGCTGATTTTGAAGTAAGAGATTCAAGAAAGAGATCAATTACTAAGTCTTATCAGTCTGCGTCGAAGAAATTCTGAGACTCGTATAATCGTTCTAATGTATTTGTGAGACATTCAAACAGAGATTGTGAGAAGTAACCTATGAGTTCTAAATCCCAAACTACATCTGTTGCTAGTGTTGGCAGTGTGAGACCTAACCGACCTAAATGTAAACATTGGGGTAAAAGGTATCTCGGTGATTGTAGATTTAATGATAGGGCTTGTTTTAAATGTGGATCATTGGATCATTTTATTTGTGATTGTCCTGAGTTGGCTGAGCAAGATACAGTACAGAATATGAGGTTGAGTAACACTTCAGCTAGAGGCAGACCACCTAGAAATACGGGAAGTGTAAGTGGTAGTTAGAAAGCGACTAAAGACTCTACTGTGAGGTCAGAGGAGAGAGCACCTGCACGAGCCTACACTATTCACGCTCGCGAAGAAGCGTCATCTCTAGACGTCATTACTGGTACTTTTACTCTCTATGATACTAAAGTTATTTCATTGATAGATCCAAGATCAACTCATTCGTATATATGTGTGAATTTAGTATCTAGTAAGGCTTTGCCTGTAGAGTCTATTGAATTTGTAATTAGAGTATCGAACCCCTTAGGCAAGTACGTGTTAGTTGATAAAGTGTGCAAGAACTGTCCATTGATGATTTGGGATAATTACTTTTCGGCTGATTTGATGTTGTTGCCATTTGACGAATTTGATATAATCCTGGGTATGGATTGGCTAACGTTGCATGATGCTATTGTGAATTGCAAATGAAAAATGATAGATTTGAGATGTCAAAATAATAAAATTATCCAGATTGAGTCAGATCATCTAAATGGCTTGCCGATAGTGATTTCATCGATATTAGCTCAGAAATATGTGAGAAAGGGTTGTGAAGCTTATTTGGCTCATGTGCTTGATATGAAAGTGACTGAAAAGAAGATCGAATATGTGCCAGTTGTGTGTGAGTATCTGGGCGTATTTCTTGAAGAGTTACCGATTTTACCACCGATACGAAAGGTTAAGTTTGGTATTGAGTTAATGCCAGGAACAACTCCTATATCGACAGCTCTTTATAGAATGGCTCCAATAGAGTTAAAAGAATTAAAAGCTCAATTGCAAGAATTAACCGATAAAGGTTTTGCAAGACCGAGTTTCTCACATTGGGGTGCTCCTGTGTTGTTTGTGAAAAAGTAAGATGGCACGATGAGAATGTGTCTAGACTGCCAACAGCTTAACAAAGTGATGATCAAGAATAAATATCCTCTACCAGAATAGATGATTTGTTTGATAAATTGAAAGGGACTACAGTGTTTTCAAAGATAGATTTGAGATCGGATTATGACCAGTTACGAGATAAAGACTCAGATGTGCCAAAGACTACTTTTAGAACACATTACGAATTTTTAGTTATGCCTTTTGGACTAACGAATGTACCCGTTGTTTTTATAGACTTAATGAATAGGATTTTCAGACTGTACGTAGATCGATTTGTTGTTGTTTTCATAGACGATATTTTGAGCTATTCGAGAGATGAAACTGAGCATGCTAAGCATTTGAGAATTGTATTGCAGACTCTGCGAGATAAGCAATTATATGCAAAGTTCAGTAAATGTGAATTCTGGTTGCGTGAAGTTGGTTTTCGGGGACATATTGTGTCAGCATCGGGTATTCGAGTCGATCCGAACAAGATTTCTGCAATAATAGATTGGAAGTCTCCAAGAAATGTATCTGAAGTTCGTATCTTTTTGAGACACGCTAGTTTTTACAGACGATTTGTAAAAGGTTTCTCTATGATTGCAACCTCGATGATGAGACTGTTATAGAAAGATGTTATGTTCGAGTGGTCAGATAAGTGCCAAAAAAGTTTTGATCAGCTGAAAGCTCTCTTGACTGAAGCTCCAGTGTTAGTACAACCAAAATCAGGTAAAGAATTTGTGATCTATAGTGATGCATCGTTGAATGGCCTGGTTGTGTTTTGATGCAGGAAGGCAAAGTCATAGCTTATGCCTCTAGACAGTTGAAACCGCATGAAAAGAATTACCCGACGCATGATTTAGAATTGGCAGCTATTGTGTTCACATTGAAGATTTGGCATCATTATCTGTTCGGTGAGAAATGTCATGTTTATTCAGATCACAAGAGTTTAAAATATCTGATGACTTGGAAAGATTTGAATTTGCGACAACGGAGATGGCTAGAATTGTTAAAAGATTACAAGCTAGTGATTGGCTAACATCCGGGAAAAGCAAATGTTGTTGCCGATGCATTAAGCCAAAAATCTTTATTTACTTTACGTGCAATGAATACTCAGTTGGCTTTATCTGATGATGGCTCGATTGTAGCTGAGTTGAAAGCGAGACCATTTTTTTATACAGTAGATTTATGAAGCTCAAAAGACTAATAATGAAATGTTGCTAAAAGAGCTTAGTGTGAATCCTGATTCAGAGTTTCAAGTTGATTCAAATGACTGTTTAATATTCAAAGGTCGAATATGTGTTCGAAGAAATTCAGTGTTGATTCAGAAGATTTTGAATGAAGCACATAATAGTCGTTTATCAGTTCATCCGGGAAGCACAAAAATGTATAACGATTTGAAACAGTTTTATTGGTGGCATGGTATGAAACGTGACATTTCAGAGTTTGTTTCTAAGTGTTTGTGTGACAGCCCAAAATTGACCCTAGTCGGGAAGTGGTTTCGGGACCGCTAAACCGAGTCACCGAAATGTTTGAATGTGATATTTATTGTCTAGAATATGTAATTATGAATGTGTGAAAATTTCAAGCTTCAATTTAGTCGATTGCATGTGAATTTAGTCAATAGGACTTATGTGAGAAAATTTTGAAATGTGATAGGTCAAAGCATAAGGGCCTATTAGTGCATGTTGAAAAATGGGGGGACTTGCATGTCAATTTCCCCCCCTATTAGTAGTGGCCGGCCATGACAAGCATGGTAGACCAAGTGTGATGGGCAAAACATGTCATAGACATGTTGTGTTAGTGCATCATGAGTGGAAACATGTCACAAACATGTTATGTTAGTGAGGTATGTTAGGAAAAATAAAATAATGAGCATGGAAATTAAATAATGAAAGGGAATATGATGAAAACAAAAAAAGTGTGTGGTTGTTTCTTCCCCCCCCCATTTAGCCGAAACTAGAAAGAAAAACAAAAAAAAAAGTGCTCATCCTTTGGTTCATCTTTGGCCAAAAATTTTAAGGAGGAAGGAAGAAGAAAGGTTGAAGAGGTTCGGCCATGCATGTGACTAGGCTAAGGTATGTTTGGTGATGTTCCATGAGATGCATGCATATTTTAGTTGTTAGCTTGTGTTCTACCTAGCCCATGGTCTAAATCTTGCTATGTGATGGAAATGACACTCGGCCATGGATGCATCATTCTTGGTTGATGTTTGATGTTGTGGTGATGAGGCATGAAGATGAGTTAAGTTTCGGCTAAGGTGGATTTGTGTTGATGTCATTTGCATGCTAAGTGTAAAGCTTTGTAATGATGCATGTGATGGTGGATTGATGATTCTTGAATCTTCTTTTTAGCATTTTTGAGTGAGCACATATGTGCATTGGTTGCTAAATGGAGAAGAACCGGCTAGCAAGTTGTGTGCTAAGGCCAAATATAATTTTTGTATATTAATGAGTAATGCATGTGTTAAATTGATGGAAAGGGAGAGGATGCTTTACTAGTGTATATATGTGTGTATTAGCCAAGTTTTGAACTTGAAACAAAAGGGTGTTTAGTTAATACAAGTGACCATACTTGTAGAATGTATTAAGTGTTGAAATCGGCCCCAAAATAGACATGCATATTCGGCCAAGGGGGAAAATTAGCTAAAATGTTGAGTTTGATTCATGATTCCGTACATATGTGACTTTAATGTCTAATGTATAAATATGGGCTAAGTGCCTTGTGTTCCTCTTTTCGATGCTCAAATGATTAAATCAATTTATTTGTTTAATTAAGCTCAAGAGCAAAGGGGAAATAAATCCGATAAAGGGAAGGAAAAAGTGGTCGAATAGCTATCGGAATCGTTCGACAACACCCGAGGTAAGTTCTTGAGTAAGAGAGCTTAAATTAAGATTTGATTAGATCATGTTTTAAGCAAACAAAATCATGCTCTTTGTGTGTGGCTATTGAGCCGAAATTGCAAGAATGATAAATGTCTTGTGTTTGAGTTTTGCTAACGAAAACGAAATACGAATGTGCCATGATTTATTGTTAAATGTGCATGGTTATTTGAATGATGTCCGGGCTAAGTCCCGAAGGCTTGGTGCTAAGTGACCATATCCGGACTAAGATCCGAAGGCATTTGTGCGAGTTACTAAATCCGGGTTAAGTCCCGAAGGCATTTGTGCGAGTTACTATAACCGGGCTATGTCCCGAAGGCATTTGAACGAGGAGCTATATCCGGTTAAATTCCGAAGGTACGTGATTTGGGAATGAATGATCTTGCTGTAAAAATTTCAGTTAATACTCTAGAAACATCCCAACATTGAGGTATGTTTCGTATGTGCTTGAATTTAGTTGAGCCCTTACAAATAAGTATTCGCTCAGTTGATAAACGAGCTACCGGCCTTTGGCTAAGTTGATCTTTTGTGTATGTACATAAGGGTTGGTAATGTGAAGCAAGTATGATATCGAAAATTTGTGCATATGAAATTATCCGTTTAACTATATGAATGCTATACTTTTGTTGTGCTGGAATTCCTTGCTCAAAACTTACTAAGCATAAATTGCTTACTCCGTTTCATTGCTCCTCTGTTTTATAGATTTGGTTCTCCAGCTATCGGACTCGGGATCTTGAAGTCAAAGTCGCCCACACTATCAAAGCCCCCTTTTGGTACAATTTTGGTTGAACTTCGAAATGGCATGTATAGGACTACCCGTTTGTTGTGGGTCGTGGACCCTTTGGACTTGTAAAATTTTGGATAGCCATGCGAAAATGGCTTATATGTGTTTGAGTATAATGTTATAATCATTTGGTATGGATATGCTTGACAAGGATTGGCCATGGGAATGGTTAATCACTTTCATAAATTGTGCTATCTATGCAAAAAGGGCTAGTTGAATCATGGAAACCATGAAATAGGTAAAGTCTACCTTAAAGGCAGATGCTGACAGCAGCAGTGATGTAGATTTGGAAAATCACTAAAAATAGTAGGAATGGAATTAAATAGTGAATAAATTATGTAAACGAACCTTGATGAATCTATTTTCATTGGAAAGTAACGAAACAATCATACGGACAGTATGTTAATAGATATTCAGGTTCTCGTGAGACAGGGCCAGAATGGTTTCTGGATTTCCTATTCCGAATTTGGAAATTCATTATAAATTAACCAGAGACAATTAGGAGTCAAGCCATATATGTATAGATTCCTCTCTGAGTCTAGTTTCTATAGAAATAAACGGCATCAGTATTGGAGCCCTGTACAAGGAGATATCCAAGTCGTAATGCGAAAAGGTCAGGGTAGTCGATCCCTGTAACATGGGAGACTTTGACTAATAAACTGTACTAATTGGCCCGACCAAAAATTCTAGAAAAAAATATCTAGATGGGTATATGAGTCTAGTTTCAGGGAAAATTTACGGAACTGGATTCTAAGTTTCTGATCTCAAGATATGATTTTTAAAGTGACTGTTATGCGGATTGGCAGTGTCTGGAAATTTTCTTTTAAAAGTCTGTTAACACCTCGTGTTCGACTCCGGTGACGGTCTCGGGTTCGGGGTGTTACATTTGATTGGTATCAGAGCTACGGTTTAGTCGATTCTAGGACTACCGTAATGCGTTGGGTCTAGCTATACATGCCATTTTATGTGATTACTTGATAGTGTGGTGATTTCTGACAATTGTAAATGTGTTTATTTATAGTAATGGATCCCGATCCCGACCGAGAGGTAGCTGATGATCTTGAGAGTGTAGCACCTGCTCCCGTACAAGGGACAGCGCCGACGGACTCTCAACGTAATGCTAGTAACCCGAATGATGAAGCTAGACAAGCTTTCTATAGCGTGATGAATGATTGGTTCAACCAATACATTCGAACTAATACGGCTGCCCCACAACCTCCATTCCCAACTAATACCACCCCCACACCTACAATACCTCCGGTAACTGACCAAATAAGGTCAAATAAGCCCTCAGTTGACAGAATCCGAAAACATGGGGCTACTGAATTTAAGGCTACGGATAGCGACGATGCCGAGCAAGCTGAATTTTGGTTGGACAACACTATCCGGGTACTCGATGAGCTATCTTGTACACCCGATGAATGCCTAAAGTGTACTATCTCCTTGCTACGCGATTCTGCCTACTATTGGTGGAGTACTCTGACTTCTGTTGTGCCCCGAGAGCAAGTAACTTGGGAGTTTTTCCAAACTGAGTTTTGGAAAAAGTATATCAGTCAGAGATTTGTTGATCAAAAACGGAAGGAATTTCTTGAGCTTAAGCAAGGTTCCATGTCAGTTACTGATTACGAGCGAAAATTTGTTAGACTTAGTAGATACGCTCGGGAATGTGTTTCGTCCGAGGCTATCATGTGTAAACGCTTCGAGGATGGGCTGAATGAAGATATAAAAATGTTCGTTGGCGTTCTTGAAATACGAGAGTTCGTAGTACTGGTCGAGCGATCTTGTAAAGCCGAAGAGCTTAGAAAAGAAAAACAAAAAGTTGATGTGGGAACTGGAGAGTTTCGTAAAAGATCTTCGGGAAAGTCTCTTCAACAGGCATCGAAGAAATTTCGAGATGATGTGGGCTGGTCGAGAGGCACTTCGGGCCTTTTTAGACGAGATCGTGATCGACCCCTTGTGGGTACACGAGGCACTTCGGTCGCCAATGTTGGGAATGAACGTCGAGACAGAACGAAATGTCGATATTGCGGTAAATGGCATTCGGGGAGTTGTAGATTCCCTGACCGCTCCTGTTACAAGTGCGGATCAGTTGACCACTTCATTAAAGATTGCCCGAGGTTGTCTGAACAGAATGTAAATCAGAGTGGGAAACCGGGTGCTACCACTGCTTGAGGTAGACCATCTGGAAATACGGGCAATGCTGGTGGTGGTCAGAGAGGATCTAGAGATGCTACGACCAGATCCGAGGCTCGTGCGCCTGCTAGAGCTTATGCTATACGTGCCCGCGAGGATGCTTCTTCGCCTGATGTTATTACCGGTACTTTTACTCTCTTTGATACTAATGTAATTGCTTTGATTGACCCCGGTTCTACTCATTCTTACATATGTGAAACCTTAGCATCCAGTAAGACTTTACCTATTGAGTCTACTGAGTTCGTAATTCGGGTGTCAAATCCCTTGGGTCGTTACGTGCTTGTCGACAAAGTATGTAAGAAATGTCCCCTAGAAATTCGAGGTTCCTGTTTTTCGGCGGACTTGATGCTTTTGCTGTTTGATGAATTTGATGTTATTCTTGGTTTGGATTGGTTGACCGCGCATGATGCGGTTGTGAATTGCAAAAGCAAGACTATTGATTTGAGGTGTGCAAATAACGAAGTAATCCGAGTTGAGTCTACGGACTTGGAGGGGATGCCAGTGGTAATATCAGCAATGTTGGCCCAGAAATATGTAAGAAAAGGGTGCGAAGCATACCTTGCGTATGTACTTGATGACAAAGAATTAGAAAAGAAACCCGAATCTGTGCCGGTGGTTTGTGAATACCCGGATGTTTTTCCTGAAGAATTACCGGGTTTACCACCTGTTCGGGAGGTAGAGTTTGGTATTGAGCTTGTACCTGGGACTACGCCGATTTCGATAGCTCCGTATCGTATGGCACCAACCGAGTTAAAAGAGTTGAAAGCTCAGTTGCAAGAATTGACGGATAGAGGTTTTGCCCGACCAAGTTTCTCACATTGGGGGTGCACCAGTATTGTTCGTGAAAAAGAAGGACGGAACAATGAGGTTGTGCATTGACTATCGTCAACTGAATAAAGTGACGATAAAGAACAAATATCCATTATCGCGTATCGATGATTTGTTCAACCAACTGAAGGGAGCCTCAATGTTCTCAAAAATAGATTTGAGATCGTCCTATTATCAGTTGCGAATTCAAGAATCGGACATACCCAAAACTGCCTTCAGGACGAGATATGGTCACTACGAGTTCTTAGTGATGCCGTTTGGGCTCACTAATGCCCCTGCGGTATTTATGGATTTGATGAATCGGATCTTCAGACCATATTTTGATCGGTTCGTAGTTGTGTTCATTGATGACATCTTGGTCTATTCAAGAGATGAGACCGAACATGCTGAGCATCTGAGGCTAGTGTTGCAAATTTTGCGGGATAAGCAGTTAAATGCTAAGTTCAGTAAGTGTGAGTTCTGGTTAAGAGAGGTTAGCTTTTTGGGTCATGTAGTATCCGCATCGGGTATTCGAGTTGACCCGAACAAAATTTCAGCCATACTTAACTGGAAACCTCCGAGAAATATTACTGAGGTTCGGAGCTTTTTGGGGCTCACCGGTTATTACCGATGATTTGTCAAAGGTTTCTCGATGATAGCCACACCAATGACGAAGCTACTTCAAAAGGATGTTAAGTTCGAATGGACGGAGAAATGTCAGAAAAGTTTTGATCAACTAAAAACTTATTTGACTGAAGCTCCAATTTTAGTGCAACCCGAATCAGGCAAAGAGTTTGTCATTTATAGTGACGCATCCCTACTCGGGTTGGGTTGCGTATTGATGCAAGAAGGTCGAGTTGTGGCCTATGCGTCGAGACAATTGAAGCCACACGAGAGAAATTATCCAACCCATGATCTCGAACTAGCCGCCATCGTATTTGCTTTGAAAATATGGCGACATTATTTGTTTGGCGAAAAGTGCCATGTATTTTCGGATCACAAAAGTCTCAAATATTTGATGACTCAAAGAGACTTAAATCTGCGACAAAGACGTTGGCTTGAGTTGTTGAAAGATTACGAGCTTGTCATCGATTACCACCCGGGAAAGGCTAATGTGGTTGCGGACGCCTTAAGCCGAAAATCGCTGTTTGCTTTACGAGCAATGAATGTGCACTTGTCTGTTCTACCCGACAATGTGTTAATAGCTGAATTAAAAGCCAAACCATTATTGATTCATCAAATTCGTGAAGCCCAGAAAGTTGATGATGAATTGGTTGCAAAACGGGCTGAGTGTGCTCCGAACAAGGAATCGGAGTTTCAAACTGATGATGATGATTGTTTGAGGTTCAGAATTCGTTTGTGTGTTCCAAGGAATTTGGAACTCATTTCGATGATTCTGAACGAAGCCCATTGTAGCCGAATGTCAATTCACCCGGGGAGTGTGAAAATGTACAACGATTTGAAACGTTGGTTTTGGTGGCATGGTATGAAACGAGACATCTCCGACTTTGTTTCGAGATGTTTAATATGTCAACAAGTGAAAGCGGAACATCAAGTGCCTTCAGGATTACTTCAGCCGATCATGATACCCGAGTGGAAATGGGATCGAGTCACAATGGACTTTGTGTCCGGACTGCCATTGTCAACAAGTAAGAAGGATGCGATTTGGGTTGTTGTTGATAGACTGACTAAGTCGGCTCACTTTATCCCCGTGCGTACGGATTTTTCATTGGATAAACTAGCTGAACTGTATGTTTCTCAAATTGTGAGATTACACAGGGTACCTATTTTTATCGTGTCGGATAGAGATCCGAGATTCACCTCACGGTTTTGGAAGAAATTGCAAGAAGCTTTGGGTACCAAGCTACATTTTAGCACTGCTTTTCACCCCCAAACCGATGGTCAATCCGAGCGGATAATTCAGATACTTGAGGATATGTTGAGATGTTGCATCCTCGAGTTCAGTAGTTCATGGGAACGGTATTTACCTTTGATTGAATTCGCTTACAACAATAGTTTTCAATCAAGTATTAAGATGGCACCTTACGAGGCTTTGTACGGTCGTAAATGCCGTACACCATTGTTTTGGACCGAGCTCGGTGAAAGTAAAATTTTCGGAGTTGATTTGATTAAGGATGCTGAACAGAAAGTAAAGGTAATCCGTGAAAGTCTGAAAGCAGCCACAGATCGTCAAAAATCGTATGCGGATTTGAAACAAAAAGACATTGAATATCAGGTGGGAGATAAAGTGTTTCTTAAAGTCTCGCCTTGGAAAAAGGTACTCAGATTTGGCCGTAAGGGCAAGTTGAGCCCGAGATTCATTGGGCCGTACGAAATCTCCGAACGAGTTGGTCCGGTTGTGTATAGATTGATTTTGCCCCCTGAACTTGAAAAGATTCACGATGTCTTTCATGTTTCGATGCTTCGACGTTATAGATCCGATCCGTCACATGTGATTAATCCCTCAGAAGTTGAAATTCAATCTGACTTGAGTTATGAAGAAGAACCGATTCGTATCCTAGCTCGTGAAGTGAAAGAGTTGCGAAACAAAAGGGTTCTGTTAGTTAAGGTGTTATGGCTCAAACACGGGATCGAGAAAGCTACTTGGGAAACCGAGAGCTCGATGAAAGAACGATACCCAAACCTATTTACCGATAAGATTTTCGGGGACGAAAATTTCTTAAGTGGGGGAGAGTTGTGACAGCCCAAAATGGACCCTAGTCGGGAAGTGGTTTTGGGACCGCTAAACCGAGTCACCGAAATGTTTGAATGTGATATTTATTGTCTAGAATATGTAATTATGAATGTGTGAAAATTTCAAGCTTCAATTTAGTCGATTGCAAGTGAATTTAGTCAATAGGACTTATGTGAGAAAATTTTGAAATGTGATAGGTCAAAGCATAAGGGCCTATTAGTGCATGTTGAAAAAGGGGGGACTTGCATGTCAATTTCCCCCTATTAGTAGTGGCCGGCCATGACAAGCATGGTAGACCAAGTGTGATGGGCAAAACATGTCATAGACATGTTGTGTTAGTGCATCATGAGTGGAAACATGTCACAAACATGTTATGTTAGTGAGGTATGTTAGGAGAAATAAAATAATGAGCATGGAAATTAAATAATGAAAGGGAATATGATGAAAACAAAAAAAAGTGTGTGGTTGTTTCTTCCCCCCCATTTAGCCGAAACTAGAAAGAAAAACAAAAAAAAAGTGCTCATCCTTTGGTTCATCTTTGGCCAAAAATTTTAAGGAGGAAGGAAGAAGAAAGGTTGAAGAGGTTCGGCCATGCATGTGACTAGGCTAAGGTATGTTTGGTGATGTTCCATGAGATGCATGCATATTTTAGTTGTTAGCTTGAGTTCTACCTAGCCCATGGTCTAAATCTTGCTATGTGATGGAAATGACACTCGGCCATGGATGCATCATTCTTGGTTGATGTTTGATGTTGTGGTGATGAGGCATGAAGATGAGTTAAGTTTCGGCTAAGGTGGATTTGTGTTGATGTCATTTGCATGCTAAGTGTAAAGCTTTGTAATGATGCATGTGATGGTGGATTGATGATTCTTGAATCTTCTTTTTAGCATTTTTGAGTGAGCACATATGTGCATTGGTTGCTAAATGGAGAAGAACCGGCTAGCAAGTTGTGTGCTAAGGCCGAATATAATTTTTGTATATTAATGAGTAATGCATGTGTTAAATTGATGGAAAGGGAGAGGATGCTTTACTAGTGTATATATGTGTGTATTAGCCAAGTTTTGAACTTGAAACAAAAGGGTGTTTAGTCAATACAAGTGACCATACTTGTAGAATATATTAAGTGTTGAAATCGGCCCCAAAATAGACATGCATATTCGGCCAAGGGGGAAAAATTAGCTAAAATGTTGAGTTTGATTCATGATTCCGTACATATGTGACTTTAATGTCTAATGTATAAATATGGGCTAAGTGCCTTGTGTTCCTCTTTTCGATGCTCAAATGATTAAATCAATTTATTTGTTTAATTAAGCTCAAGAGCAAAGGGGAAATAAATCCGATAAAGGGAAGGAAAAAGTGGTCGAATAGCTATCGGAATCGTTCGACAACACCCGAGGTAAGTTCTTGAGTAAGAGAGCTTAAATTAAGATTTGATTAGATCATGTTTTAAGCAAACAAAATCATGCTCTTTGTGTGTGGCTATTGAGCCGAAATTGCAAGAATGATAAATGTCTTGTGTTTGAGTTTTGCTAACGAAAACGAAATACGAATGTGCCATGATTTATTGTTAAATGTGCATGGTTATTTGAATGATGTCCGGGCTAAGTCCCGAAGGCTTGGTGCTAAGTGACCATATCCGGACTAAGATCCGAAGGCATTTGTGCGAGTTACTAAATACGGGTTAAGTCCCGAAGGCATTTGTGCGAGTTACTAAATCCGGGTTAAGTCCCGAAGGCATTTGTGCGAGTTACTATAACCGGGCTATGTCCCGAAGGCATTTGAACGAGGAGCTATATCCGGTTAAATTCCGAAGGTACGTGATTTGGGAATGAATGATCTTGCTGTAAAAATTTCAGTTAATACTCTAGAAACATCCCAACATTGAGGTATGTTTCGTATGTGCTTGAATTTAGTTGAGCCCTTACAAATAAGTATTCGCTCAGTTGATAAACGAGCTACCGGCCTTTGGCTAAGTTGATCTTTTGTGTATGTACATAAGGGTTGGTAATGTGAAGCAAGTATGATATCGAAAATTTGTGCATATGAAATTATCCGTTTAACTATATGAATGCTATACTTTTGTTGTGCTGGAATTCCTTGCTCAAAACTTACTAAGCATAAATTGCTTACTCCGTTTCATTGCTCCTCTGTTTTATAGATTTGGTTCTCCAGCTATCGGACTCGGGATCTTGAAGTCAAAGTCGCCCACACTATCAAAGCCCCCTTTTGGTACAATTTTGGTTGAACTTCGAAATGACATGTATAGGACTACCCGTTTGTTGTGGGTCGTGGACCCTTTGGACTTGTAAAATTTTGGATAGCCATGCGAAAATGGCTTATATGTGTTTGAGTATAATGTTATAATCATTTGGTGTGGATATGCTTGACAAGGATTGGCCATGGGAATGGTTAATCACTTTCATAAATTGTGCTATCTATGCAAAAAGGGCTAGTTGAATCATGGAAACCATGAAATAGGTAAAGTCTACCTTAAAGGCAGATGCTGACAGCAGCAGTGATGTAGATTTGGAAAATCACTAAAAATAGTAGGAATGGAATTAAATAGTGAATAAATTATGTAAATGAACCTTGATGAATCTATTTTCATTGGAAAGTAACGAAACAATCACACGGATAGTATGTTAAGATATATTCAGGTTCTCGTGAGACAGGGCCAGAACAGTTTCTGGATTTCCTGTTCCGACTTTGGAAATTCATTATAAATTAACCAGAGACAATTAGGAGTCAAGCCATATATGTATAGATTTCTCTCTGAGTCTAGTTTCTATAGAAACAAACGGCATCAGTATTGGAGCCCTGTACAAGGAGATATCCAAGTCGTAATGCGTAAAGGTCAGGGTAGTCGATCCCTGTAACATGGGAGACTTTGACTAATAAACTGTACTAATTGGCCCGACCAAAAATTCTAGAAAAAAATATGTAGATGGGAATATGAGTCTAGTTTCAGGAAAATTTACGGAACTGGATTCCGAGTTTCTGAACTCAAGATATTATTTTTAAAGTGACTGTTATGCAGATTGGCAGTGTCTGGAAATTTTCTTTTAAAAGTCTATTAACACCTCGTGTTCGACTCCGGTGACGGTCTCGAGTTCGGGGTGTTACAGTTTGAAGCAAGTTAAAGCTAAACATCAAGTTCCGTCAGATTTATTACAACCAATTATGATTCCTGAGTGGAAATGGAATAGAGTGACTATTGATTTTTTTCGGGTTTACCCCTATCTCCGAGTAAGAATGATGCAATATGGGTTGTTGTTGACAGATTGATGAAATTAGCTCATTTCATTCCTGTACGTACGGATTTCTCACTTGATAAGTTAGCTGAGTTATATATCCCTGAGATTGTGAGATTACACGGGGTATCTATTTTCATTGTATCGGATCGAGATCCGAGATTCACTTCACGATTTTGGAAGAAATTACAAGATGCACTGGGTACAAAGTTACATTTTAGTACCGCAATTTACCCATAGATGGATGGTCAATCCGAACAAGTTATTCAGATACTCAAGGATATATTAAGATGTTGCATTCTTGAGTTCGAAGGTACGTGGGAAAAATATTTTCCATTGATTGAATTTGCGTATAACAATAGTTTTCAATCGAGTATTAAAATGACACCTTACTAATGTAGCAACCCGATTTTAGGTCTAGTGAGAACAGTGGTTTTGGGACAAAAAATCTGACGACGAAAAATTTAATATTCTTATATTTTTATGGTCTACAATTTCACGGAATGGTTTCGTGAAAATCTCGTTCGAAAATTTTGACGTTTGGGCACTTAATTTAGTCAAAAGGACTAAATTTTAAAAAGTGCAAAACTTGAGTTCTAGAAGCTAGAGGCGTCTAATTGTTATGAAATTTTAAATTGGAAGTCCTTAAATGATAATTATGCCATTGGTTAATTTGTTGGACAAAAATTGACATGAAATAGGTGAAATAGAATATTTTTAAGTTAGGGGCATTTTGGTCATTTAGTAATTAAAATGAATTAAAAACAAAATTAAAAGCCAATTTTTGTCCATCTTCAACCCCATGGCCAAAACTTGCATGGAGAAGACATAGCTAGGGTTTTTCAAGTTTCCAAGCTCGATTATATGTCCGTTCTAGCCTCGTTTTTAATATTTTTATATTTTTGAAATCCTCGTAACAAGATCTAGATATTTTTACCATTTATTTGAGCTAGGGTTGATGTTTAAAAATTTACCCATGTATGTCATGCATGTATTTTGATGTCTAATGGTAGAAAATGAATGTTGGGTGTTAAATAAACGACTTTTACTAAGTGATTTTCGGTGAAAACATCCAAAAAGGACTTATTTGTAAAAGTTGAAAATGTGTAGTAAAAGTGTGTTCTAATGAAAAATGTGGGATGCTATAGTTATGAAAATGGTTCGGATAGGCTTAGAGAACAAAGAAATTGAATAGAAATCATTTTACGAGCCTTGAGGCAAAAATGTAAATATGACAAAGTTTAGGGGCAAAAATGTAATTTTTGCCAAAATATGAATTTGTGCTAATTTGAGTAGCATAATGATTAAATAAGCTAAATGTGATGTTTTAGATCAAGAAAAATGAGATTCAGACTTAGAACGAGGGAAATCAAAGACTATGACGATTATGTCAATTCGCCATTTTTATGTCAAGGTAAGTTCGTGGGATAATAATAATGCAATGAATACTTGAATTTTAATGCTTTATTATTATTGTTAGTATTACACAAATTGCATGATTGATTATACGGATGTATTCGGTGAGAAAGAATATGATATTATGTTATAAGGTGAGACAAGTAAGCATAAAAGGTTCACACGTGATGAATTCATAGTATGGATGAAATTGTGGTAAGATCATGATTAAGTAAGTTCGTGTAACTTAATTGAATATGTAAATATGTTGATTTTAATTGTTGTGTTGAATTGAATGTGTAATGTATAAATATTGAATTGTGTGAAAATGTCCATAAGCCTGGAATTTATTGAAAAAGGATTGTAATTCATTTGAGTACTGAATTCCAATGGATAGGCTATATCTTATGTGAAATGGGATCCTGCATGTGTTGCAGAAAGGATTTAGCCCGAACGGGTAATCCTGAAATGAGCCTTTCGAGCATATGGTTCAATTAGGATTTAGCCTGGACTAGTAATTTTAATTGACTGGATTTAACCTGGACCGGTAATCCAGGTTGGACTCTATAAGGAATTCTTTGTCATATAAAGGATTTAGCCTGGATTGGTAATCTAACAAAGCCCTTAGGGTATGTATTACAGCTAGAATTTAGCCTGGACTGGTAATTTTGTTGTATGATATGTGGCTCGAGAGTGTACCTAAAAGGTACTACTGGATATGAATTGACGGATAATGGAATTGTACACCTAAAGTGTACTGCTTGATGAAAATCCATCGAAAATTCAATGATTCAATAGATAAAGTATATATATATAAAACATAAGAAACATGGAATAGAATATGTATATGGCATAATGAGCTCATCTATGATTATTTTATATTACTCGTTAACATGAGACTAACATGTTGATTGAGTGTATGTACTTAGTGAAATTATCAATAATTGATGGAATGTAGGGTAAAGTATACCCATGAGAATTAATGATGTTTATATTAATCTCTATTGTGTAATTGAGTATGGGATCCATGAAATGGTAAGTTCATGATAAATTAAAAATGATTTTATGATAGTTACCATTATGTTGCACTAAAACAGTTTTTGACAGCAGCTGTAGTCCGACTTTGAAAATTCACCAAAGCTTGTATAAATCAAATTAGAGGTTGAATTAAATATGAAATTAAAACTTATATAGTCTAGTTTCAAAAAAGAAACGGTGTAAGCTAAAGAAAATCATATTATGAGATATTTGAGTTTTTGTGAGACAAGGTCAGAATGATTTTAGATTCCCCTATTTTGACTTTGGAAAATCATTAAAAAATTGTATAAAAATAATTATTGGTTATAATTTATATGATTAAAATTCTTAATGAGTTTATTTTCAAGAGAAATAGATGGGAACATCATCCAAATCTCGTACTAAGAGATAATTAATTTTAAGTAAAGAAAGGTCAAAGCTGTCAAACAGCAGAACAATGGTAAATTTAAAGATTTTACTGTACTTATTGGCTAATCTATAAATTTTGAAAATTTTATGGTATAAATATATATGAGTCTATTTTCAAATACATTTAGCAGATCTTAATTTAGAATTCTTTAGCTCAAGATATAAATAATTTAGTGACTATGACTTGAGCAGACAGCTTGACATGAACATGAGTAAATAGTGGAATTTTGTGCAAATATGATTGTATTACCTTGAGAACATATTGTAAGAATTGTTGAAAGCATGTTAATAAATTTCTTATTATTTTTCATTCAGAATTACTAAGCTATATAACTTACCCCCTTCCTTTCCCATGCTTTATAGTGTTGCCAGGCTAGCTCGGGTTGGAGATCGTCGAAGATTCTATCACACTATCAAGGTAATAAATTGGTATTAATGATTTCAAAAATTTTAAGTCTATGGCATGTATAGGGGCTTGATTGTTTTTTTATATGTGTCATTATTGATTTGGTCAAATGTGATGGCTTGTAATTTTTAATGACCTATTTTATATGTAGCACACCATGGTGATTTGCTTTTAATGGTCATAAATTCATTTATATGTCAATGTCATTTGTGAATCTGAATTTAGCATGATTTGAATTGATAAAGTACGATGTTATATGCATGATAGATGTTGCCATTAAGATGGTAGGTCATTGCCTCGATTATGGTTGTGTTGGTGACATGATTATGCCATGGAATGTGTCATTGAGGTTGTGTATAAATGAGGATGGAGAAATACTTGTTAAATAGCCATTTTCTTTGCCACACGAGCAGAGACAAGGCCATGTGTCTCAGCCATGTGGAGAACACGGCCTGGAGACATGGGCATGTGTCCATAGCGTGTGAAGCCTACACTTAATTAGCAAGAATTGAATTTGTCACATGGCCTAGCACACGGGCGTGTGGCTTGGCCGTGTGGTTCATTTTTTTTGATGACGTCATAAACAAAGAGTTACATGACCTGAGGACCCGGGCATGTCGAAGGCACATAGGCATGCCCGTATGTCCACACCGGCGTGTGACCTTGTTTCATGGAAAATTTTCTAAGTTTTTCCCAAAACCTTCTAAAGTTCTCAGTTCAGTCCCTAATTATTTTCAATGCATGTTTATTACTTCGAAGGCCTGTGTTGGGACATTATGCATGTGTTTGAATGATTTTGAATTGAAAGAAATTTTGTAGCCCAGTTTTACATGATATGTATGATTAATTTGGTAATGCCTGATACCCTATCTCAGTGTCGAACACAGGTAAGGGGTGTTATAACGAAGCTTTATACGGTCAAAAGTGTTGAACACCATTGTACTGGACTAAACTTAGCGAAAATAAGATTCATGGGGTTGATTTGATTAGAGAAACAAAAGAAAAAGTGAAAGTGATACGTGATACGTGATAGTTTGAAAGCAGCATCAGATTGTCAGTAATCATATGCAGACTTGAGAAGAAAAGATATTGAGTTTTAGATCGGGGATAAAGTGTTTTTGAAAGTATCCCTATGGAAGAAAATACTTCGATTCAGTCGTAAAGGCAAATTGAGTCCGAGATTTATTGGGTCGTATGAGATTATCGAGCGAATTGGACCTATTGCTTATTGACTAGCATTTCCATCTAAGTTAGAGAAGATTCACAATGTTTTTCATGTATCTATGCTTCAACGATACCGATCTGACCCTTCACATGTCATTTCCTCGACTGAAGTTGAGATTCAGCCAGATTTATCATATAATGAAGAACCGATTCGAATTCTATCTCGTGAGATCAAAGAGCTAGGAAATAAAAGAATAGCATTAGTGAAAGTATTATGGCATCGACACGGGGTTGAAGAAGTTACGTGGGAAAACCGTGGATGCTATGAGAAAGCAATATCCAAACCTATTCACTGGTGAGATTTTCGGGGACGAAAATCCCTAAGGGGGAGAGTTGTAACAGCTTGATTTTAACTAAAATGGAGCAGTGGTTTCAGAACCACAAACCCGAGGTCGTAAAATAATTTTAATATTATTATGGTGTTTATAGCATGTGAATATATATATGTGTGAAAATTTCGTGAGCTAATTTTATCATTTAATAGCTCAATTTGAGAAAAAAGACTTAATCGCGTAAAATGAAAAAGTTGTGTTCTAATTGTTTAAGTGCTTATTTGCTTTGATGAGTTAAATGTGAGGTCCTTATTATGTTATTGGACCAATGATAGTGGTGTTGGTCATAAATGACCTTATATGTGAATTTATATGTTTATTATTAATGGATAAAATTGTAATTTGATTATTAAGTTAATATAATTAAAAAAAACAAATTTTGTTTCATCTTTTATCATACTTAGCTGAAATTAAAAAAGGAAGAAGCCATTTTTCATATTTTTAGGGTTCCACGATTAATAAGCTTGATTAAGGTATTTATTTTGCTCGATTTTTGATGATTTCTATGTTTTTGTGATCGTTGCTTCATGTTCTAGCTAGCCCATGCTTCAATTTTTGAAAGTGTTGATGATTTTGAAAGTTGACATTGTTGAGTTTTTGAGTTCTTGAATGTTTGATGATGGAAAATGAGTATTTGTTGATAGATTATCATGTTTTATAAAGTGAGTTTTAGTGAAATTTCATAAAATGGGTTAATTTGTGAAAATGTGAAAATGTGAGATTAAATGTGTGAACAAATGATGAATATGGGCTAATATGTATACTATGAAAATTTGGCTAGCATGAAATTAGAAAGTAATTATGTAATTTGTGATTTTATGAAATAAGGACTAAATTGAATAAATGTGTAACTTTAGGGGCTAAATTGAAAAAATGCCTAAATATGTGTTTGAGGACTAAATTGAACGTGTTGATGAATAAATGAGTTATTTTTGAATGTATATAGATCAAGAACGAAAGAAAATAGATTTAGATCAGGGAAAAACGAAAGTTGACGAATAGTCGATTCCGTCCATATATTACGATTATGAGGTAAGTTCATATGCAATTAAATGTCTTTGAATTGAATTATATATGTTTTATTATCATTGAATTGCTACGAATTTGAACGATCAATTATAAGCATGAATCGACGAAGTTACGACATTCGAAAGTCCCGTACTAGCCCTAGGAGTAGTATAGGATACGAACGTCATGACATTAGGTTATCGAGTTGTGATTACATGTGAGACCATGTCTGGGACATTGGCATTGTATTGAGATTACGTGTAAGACCATGTCTGGGACATTAGCATCGTTAATTGATTTCATGTAAAACCCTGTTTGGGACAGTGGCATTGATTTGTGGTAACATGTAAGACCATATCTGGGATATGGCATTGTACAGCTGATGTGATTTACGAGTATCCTTAACAATTCTGAATGGTTTAATGGGCAAAGTCAAGTAGAGAAAGATTATGTGAAAGAGTTAAGTGACTCAGGTATGTATGAGATTCATATGAGTATTGTAAAGAGAAGTAATTGATGAACTTACATATGAATATGAATAAGTATTCATTGAGAAAAGTTTGTGAACTTGTATGTAATTAGCTATGTTAAGCATTATTTGAATTGATATGTAAATGTTCATGTGATGACTTCATTTGTATATGGATTACTAAGCTTTTAAAGCTTACTTTTTGTGTTCTTTCCATGTTTTATAGATTATCGAAGCTAGCTCGGATTCGGGGATCATCGGGAAATGTCATCATACTATCGATCATCTTTTTGGTAGTTTTGAAGCTTTGTATATATGGTATATGGCATGTATAGGCTAGTGTCATTTTGGTATGCTTTGAGTTATGATATTAGCCATGAGATTTGGCTTGTAAATCATGATATGTATGACCATTTAAGTTGGCTTAAGTTAAGTGTTTGATAAATGATATTGTAATGTATATAATGTCTTATGGTTTAGCATTGTTTGACATAGTTTTTGATATGATTAAATGGTTGCTCATTTGGCTAGTTATTAATCCTTGAAGAATAGTATATTATGGTATGATTTGTAGATGAGGAATTGATATGTTTGAGAGGCATGATTTAATTGACGAAAAGGTGATAAAAATGCATTTAGAAGTTATGTAAGTTGTGATGAATTAGTATGTCTTTGAATATGAAATTGAGCAGTTGAAATGGTTGTGGATAGATGGCATGATATGTGTAAAAATTGGCATGTTTTGGTTGCTAAAATATGTGTTGAAATGGTACCAATTTGGTTGCTATGTGTACGTGAGTGAAGGGTGGAAAATTGGCTTTCCAAATGGCCTATTTTGCCCATATGGGCAGAGACATGGGCGTGTGTCTCAGCCGTGTGCAACACATAGTCACGCAGCACGGCCATGTGTTCCCTGGGTATTCTTTCAATTTAAAGTCAGTATACCCTACAGTTTTGACACGGCCTAGACACACGGGCGTGTCTACTGGCTGTGTGTGGCACACAACTGGCACATGGGCGTGTGGTTGGCCATGTGACCTAAGTCAATAACCCCCTTTATATTTCACACGGCTTGGCACACAAGCATGTCCTCGACAACGCGGTGCAAGTCAGTATGTATGCCCTGTTTTCACACGGCCTATGACACTGGCGTGTCTGTTAGCCGTGTGAGGCACACGACCTGTTCATACGAGCGTGTGACCCTCAAATATTATAAAATTTTATAAGTTTCTCAAAGTTTGAATGTGTTATTGGTTTAGTCCCGAACCACTTCTAGGCATGTTTTAAGGTCTCGTAGGACCTTATAAGGGACAAAATGACTGAGATGAATGGATTTTAATTATAATTGCACAAATGTATGAATTATGTAGTGATTGATTGGTAATGCCTCATAACATACAAATTCCTTACAGAACCCATCGATTAGGAGAACACTAGTTACATTATATCTTCAAATCAATCCAGACAAACATACTTGCTTAGGAAAACCCAACATTTTAATTCAAGAAATAGAATCCTAGATAACTTCAATACAAGACCTAAAAAATTTCAAGTTTGGTGAGCACTTATATGACCCCATATTCCAATACATAAAGTTCTCTGTCATGACAGATCATTAAGGCAAATTTATCAGTTAGTTACTCTGTGTAGAATTCTATCAGGAAAATGTCTCAACAAGGTAATCTAACATCTTACCACTTGGTCATTGTAGAATTCATTATACAAATTCTCCAGATAACACGCCATAAAGGCTTTTCACAAGATTAGCCATAAAGGATTTTCTAGAGAACTTGCCACAAAGACTTTCCAAATAATATGCCATAAAGACTTTCTAGAGAATTCACTATAAAGGCTTTCCAAATGGTACACCACAAAAGCTTTTTAAAGAATTTTCCACAAAGGCTTTTCAGAGAATTCTCAAGTTTACAATCCCGACGAACCTCATGTTTACGATCCCCACAACTACATCTCTACCATCATAGCCTTCATGTTTACTATCCCAGTGACCAGTACAATGGATGCTATAGAGAATTACTCACATGGTCTTCCACTGTCTCGCCAACTTGGCTTATTATCAAATAATGCCATGGGGCATCACCTACATAGTCTTACACTTATCGTATTTGCCCACAAGGTCGGGCTGTAATTTGCCTGTTTGATTTTCAATAAAGTTTCCCTATTGAAGGCATCACAAATAAATCTTCGTTCCACATTTTCATATGACATAGATTTGTTAGTGCTAGGATCGTATAACATGAAGGTATTATATAATGACCATTCTCACTTACAACACAACTTATCACATGTCCCTAAACCCAACCCTATTCAATAGGTCCAGATCTCGAGAGTTACCACATATACCACTTAACAAAATTTGCAAAACAGTTAACAAATGCCTCTTACTTAAAACATTTTTCTTATCATTTTATTTAAAGACACAACATTAAAGACAAAGGAAAGTATTTAAAATAATATATTACATCAGTCTAATTACAACTTATTTCAACATATAGGTTTACCAAAGACAAACTCTTTAGGGTGTAATCTTACACTATGCCACTATCTAAAGGTGTCCACTTTATGCATAATATCCTAGATCATCGTGTAACAGCCCATTTTCAGTGAAATAAGAATAGTGGTTTCAGGACCACAAATCCGAGTCAAAAAGAAAATTTATATTAATAATATTTCATAGTTTGTATTATGATAGGAAAGACGTATGAAAATTTCGATAAGAAAATTTTACTGATTACATGTTTAATTATAGAAAGGACCAAATTGCATAAAATGCAAAAGTTGAATTCTAGTAGCTATAAGTATCAAATAGCTATGGAATTCAAAATTTGAGGTCCTTATATGGTAATTAGTACATTAAAGAAAAGTTAGAAGATATTTTTGGTGAATCATCCATCAAAAATTAGAAATAAGAAAAGGACTAAATTGGAAAGTGGAAAGATTAAAAGATGATAAATTAAATAAAGGTTTAATATCATCATTTTATATCATCTTCATCCCAAAATACATGGAAACCCTAGGAAAGAGAAAGCAAACTTTCTTGGCTTAATTGGGTAAGTAATCTTGTCTCGTTTTTAGTAATTTTTATATTTTGAGACTGGGATAACCTAATTTATCTATTTTGGGGATCAATTTGAAAATATATTAAAGTATTACAATTTTCCATGGATGAATATGCTGAAAATTTGAAATTTATGGTAGAAAATGAAGGGTTGTTGATAGATAAACAACTTTTGTAAAGTGAATTTTTATGAAATTGCGATTTAGGGACTAAATTGTAAAGATGTAAAATTCATGAAAAATTTTTGATTTTTATGAAATATATGTGCTATAATGTTATATGTAAAAATTAGTTAGGCTTGGAATAAGGAATAAATTGCATGAATTTCATTTTCCGAGCGCATCGACAAAATTGTCATTTATGAAAAGTATATGGGCAAAATTGTAATTTTGCCTAGGAAGTGAATTGAGTTCAATTGAGTATGAAATGGATTAGATTCACATTAAATTCATTTATATAGATTTGGAAAGACCTAATACTGAGTTGGATCGAGGAAAACAAAAAGTATCGGGTTAGTAGATCTTTGTATACGAACGTTTATCAAGGTAAGTTTGTATAACTTAATTATGTGCATTAATATGTTTGAATCAAATGTTGTATTTGTGTGAATTACATAAATGTTTAATGAATGAAATTAATCACATGCCTGATATTGCTCAATAAATAATAAGTTCAGTTTGAATCATGAAATTCGATGGATATAGTATCCGAAACTCTCTGATATTAGCTCTTTGATGTTACCTGTTAAGCTCAATGAGCTTCCTGTTTTAAACTCTTATGAGTTTCCTGACATAGCCTGGATAAGCATCCTGTTACATGGCTCATATGAGCATCTTGCTGTATGGCTCGAGAGAGTGCTTCCTGATTATGTGCCCTTATAGGTACCCCTGAATATGAATTGACGGATTACTGACTTGTATACCTTGTGTGTACTACCTGGGTATCCATTAACATTTCAATAATTCAACAGACAAAAATTTCTGATGTGAGAAAATATAAGATTTAAATAGATTATATCTTGGAAATTCCTGAAATACTTGTAAATCTATGTTGATGAGCTCATCTCTGTTTTCTTGAAATTCATGTGAATTACATGATTAATTGTTTTGTTGAGTGTATGTGATTTGGAAAATGGGCCAAAATGATTGGATGCATGTTTTGTATGATAATTTTAAATGTAAATACATGGTAAGTTAAATTCCTGTTATATGAACTTACTAAGCATTAAATGCTTACTCTGTTTTATTTTCTTCTATTTTATAGTAATTGGAAGCTCGTGAAGGTTGGATCTTGGTCGGAGACACATCGCACTATCTCTTGGACTTCTCGATATATGAATCAAGCTTACTAATGGTATAATGGCATGTATAGGCTAAAATAGTTCAAATGATGAAATATTTTGGTTGTAATTAGCCATTGAAATGGCTAATGTTTAATATACTTTGATGTATTTATATAAGGGCCTAACATGTTTGACATGTGATGGAAATGGTTGATAGTGGAAGATATATAAATCAAATCATGAATGGACTTAAATTAATATAATGGATAAAATTTCATATAAACATGAATAAAAAATTTTTTGGTAATTTTGATCACTTGAACATATGTGTTAATATATCATACACCATACTTGTAACTGGCTTGGTTAAAATGTCTTGAATTGATTGGTGAATATATTAAAGTGTTGATGTAGGTGCAAGGTAAAAAGGGTGAGAAATAAGGCTTGGAAAATGGCTTTATTCTGTCCACATGGGTAGACACATGAGCGTGTGTCTCAACCGTGTGTGACACACGGTGTAATAGCCCATTTTTAGTTAAATCAGAACAGTGGTTTTGGAACCACAAATATGAGGTTGAAATATTCATTTTATTATTATTTTAAGGTCTATAGCATGAATATGTGATTTTGTGAAAATTTCGTTAAGAAATTTTGTCGTTTGAATGGTTAATTTGATAAAAAGGACTAAATCGCGTAAAGTGTAAAAATAGAGTTCTAATAGCTAAAGGTGTCTAATAGCTATAGAACCTTAAATTTAAGGTCCTTATGTGGTAAATAAACCATTTTTAGTGTTAGTGGACAAATATGGGCATGAAAAATATGAATTTGAATGGTTTAAATTGAAGGTTAATATTGTAATTTGGTTATTTAAGTATACTAAATAAAACAAAACCAAAATTTTGTTGGCTATCATCTTCCTAGTCGATTTTCAACAAAAGAAAGAACCATTTTAGGGTTTTAAATTTGGTAAATTTAATCTTGGTCATTAAAGTACGATTTTTGTCCCATTTTTAATGATTTTTATTTTTTTGATATCGTTGCTACTAGTACTAACTAGCCCAGGGACTAATTTGCAAAACTGTTAAAGATTTTGAAAGTTGCCATTGATGAATAAGCATGTGTTTTGAAGTTTCTTTATATATTATGAATACTTGTTAATAGATACACAAGTTTTGTTAAGAGATTTTTGAGAAAAATGCAAAATAGGGATTAAATTGAGAAATGTGTAAATTGTCTGTAATTTGTGATTTTGTGTAATAAGGACTAAATTGTAAAAATGTGAAAGTCTAGGGGAAAATGTGTAAAATAGTCCTAATATGTATTTTGGATTGAATTGAATAAATAGAAGAATAAATAAGTTGATTTTTATTACTTATAGATCAAGAAAGGAGGAATTCAGACTTAGATCGAGGAAAAAGCAAAGTAATTGAATAGTCAGTCCATTCCATTATTTCCATTCACGAGGTAAGTTTGTATGTATTAAGCATTGTAATAATTATGCTTTAGTGCTTTGATATTGCATAAATTCTATATACGGGACTACAGATATGTTCGACGACAAATCGATTATTTGTGGCACTTAGTGTGCAATATAATACAGCTTCAGCTATATATGGCACTTAGTGTGCGATTTGACATAGCTTCGGCTATATATATGGCACTTAGTGTGTGGTTTGAGATAGCTTCGACTATGTACGGCAGTTAGTCTGTGAGAAATTGAGTATGGCACTTAGTGTGCTAGACATTGAGTATTCAACGGCATTTCGTGTATGTATGAACTTGTTATGGATTGGTACAGGTATGTACATGTATATTATGAGCTTAAAATTGAAGAAGTTACAAAGTTTGTATATAAACTTATGAATAAACAGTTGAAAGGTTTATTAATCATAAAGTACATGATAATATGTTTAGATTGATAAATGTTGTATTTGTGTTTAATTAAGTTTATCTAATAAGAGTTTACTAAGCTATGAAGCTTACTTTGTGTTATTTTTCTATGTTTTATAGTGAATCAAGGCTAGCTCGGATTTGAGAGTTCTCGGGAACATCATCACACTATCAAACATCTAAGTTGGTACTTTTGGATTGTACATTTTTGGCATATGACATGTATAGGCTAGATGTGGTATTTTGGTTGTGATTATAGCCATGAGATTTGGCTTGTAAATTGTATATGTTTTGGTTTGTATATATAGCCATGAGTGATGGCTTATTTTGGTATGTTTGGTATGAATGTGGTTATGGTTTTATAGTTTCTCAAATGGTTAATTGATTTGTGGAGTATAAAATGCTTGAGAAATGCCTTGATAAGGTATGATTTTAGATGTTGTGTGGTTATTTATAAGGAAGTTATGAGAGTGTGAATTATGGTAAATGAACTATGTAGACTGATATTGTTTTGGCATGTATTTGTCTAAGTAAATGGTAGTGATTTGAGATTTGGAATAGATGAAATTATAATGGCATGAATTGTGCATTTTGTTGATGGTTTTGGCTGCCTAATTGTATGATGAAATGGTACCCTTTTGGTTATTTAGGTGAGCATGAATAAGGGTGGCAAATTGGCCTTGCAAATGGCCTATTTTTCTCTACACGGTTAGAGACACGGGCATGTGTCTCAGCCGTGTATGACACACGGTCATGTTACACAGCCGTGTATCCCTTGGTGATGAAATTTAATTGAAGTCAGTATGCTCCGGTAACACCCTAAACTTGGCCTAGACGTTATGGCTGAACCTGGCGTGTCACATTGAAGTGTTTTTCAAAAACCTTGTTTTCATTAAAAACCCTTCTTTAAAATAAAAACTTTGAGTAAAATCCCAGTTTGTATTTGTTACTTTCAAAGTGAGGTGTATTTAAAAAAACTATTCCTTCTTGTATGATAATAATTACTTTGTAAAATCTCTTTTCAGTTGCGGAAACTTTATTTAAAATAGATGATCTATGAAACTTGTCATTTAAAAATTCAATTGCGGAAATGTAGTATTTAAAAATAGTGATGGTTTAGGAAAACCATGTTCTACTTCTAACAAATATAAAGCATAATAATAAGTATAATCCTCATTTGAATAATAACCAGAGGAAAGACCTTATTACATTCCAGAATGAAATAACTTTAAATACTAGAAATTATAAGCTTAAGAAAAGCAGTCCAAGTTGTCTTGCTTGCTGGCCACCTCGGAGTCCCTCCTACCGTCAAACCCCCTACTGAGGATCATTTGAGAAAAATAAAAAAGGGGGTGAGTTTTCGAAAACTTAGTGTGTACAACCCTCAGCAAATAGGAAAGCATACAATAGCAAGTCTTTTTGGGCCAGAGCCCAATTCAATATCAGGACAGAAGTAAAGCAATCAAATATACACGAATCCCACCCATCCAACCACTACACACCATCTCCATCCCCCGATACACTCTATGTGGGGGTATAAATGTCGACCCACCCATCCGATACACTCTAATGGTAGCCCGGTTGCGGTACTACCTAACGTTGTAGCAAAGCTGCTAATCATATATTGGGCTTAAAAAGCCATCGGTGGATCCACGGTCATCAAGCAACCATGCGATCCTCATATACTTCCTCCGTTCCATAATTCCCAACCCATATGCAACCTAAACAGAATATCATATAAATGCAGCAGGTACGCATACAACATCCATAAATCTTACATCCAACACATAGGGGTATTTTATTCATTTTCGCCCTTAGGGGAATTTAATTAATTTCTCTTTATTATGGGTTTATTACTTACCTTGGCTCGTTAACAAGTCCTCGTTGGCTAAAGTGAATAGATACTATGCACCAGGTAGGATTCCAGAGAAGAGGAGGTGAGTCATTAAGACCGCTTAAGTACCAAGCTCTCCCTAGATCCAATCCTAGACGTGCATATACCCATTGTCACACCTTAACCTTATGACTCGTCCATGGTCGCAATTAATTAATTAATTAAGTTTTATGTCTGTTTAAGCAGTTATCATATACTAGGCCCAAAACCCCTTACAAAGCCCAAACAAGTCTACATACATGCATATGGCCCACTAGGCCCAATCTCTTTCATATGGCCCATTAGGCCCAAATCAAATTCATATGGCGCATTAGGCCCAATCACATTCATAGTCATGCAATTGTATGACTTTTCATCACTTAATATCAAATTGCCAATTTCGCCTATTATGGGCCCTATGGCCAATTGGGCTCATTTAGCCCATTCTGGCCCGGTTGGCCAATACACAGCCCAAGTCCATGGAATCGCCTATGGGGCCTCTGATAACCTATTGGTTTCCCCCCTTACGAGTGTTCGTACACTCACAAGACTATTGTAGCCAAACTTCTGACTTTTCGACATTTCGGGATTTGCGATCTACTATGTGTGACCCCTGTATGGCTGAAATTTTTCTAAGTTTCCAAAATTTTCATATGTTATCGGTTTAGTCTCGAATCACTTCTGAAGCATGTTTAAGGCCTCGTACCTGTATGGCTGAAATTTTTCTAAGTTTCCAAAATTTTCATATGTTATCGGTTTAGTCTCGAATCACTTCTGAAGCATGTTTGATAAATGTATGCTATATGTTGTAAATTGATCGATAATACCTCGTAACCCTACTCCTGTGACGGATACGGGTTAGGGGTGTTACATTTATTGGTATTAGAGCTACGGTTTAGTCGATTCTAGGACTAACGTAGCATTTGTGTGAGTCTAGCTATACATACCATATATAACTTGTGATAGTGTGATTACTCTTGACATTATAAACTATATTTTCGTATAATAATGGATCCTGAATGAGCTGTAGCAAATGATGTTGAGAGTAATGCGCCAGCTCCCGCCCAAGGGACAACACCTTCTGAATATAGACCCGTGTCGAGTAGTCACGGAGGTGAGGCTAAAGAAGCATTTTTCCAAATAATGAATGAGTGGTTCACTCAATATGTCCAGACAAATCTGGCTGCCCAAAAATCTCCACCCTGCCAATCCCTCAACAAATCCCTGTAGTTCCTCAAGTTATTGATACTATTGAAAAAGCCACTAGTTTATAAAATTCGTAAGCATGGGGCTAAAGAGTTTACAGCTACAGTTGACGATGATCCCAAGAAAGTTGAATTCTGGCTTGAAAAAACAATCAGAGTATTTGATGAGTTGTCGTGTACACCTGAAGAGTGCATTAAATATGTTGTATCCTTATTGAGAGACACTGCGTATCAATAGTGGAATACCCAGTGGTACTGAAAGAACGGGTTACGTGGGATTTCTTCGATTTGAGTTTAGAAAGAAATATATTAGCCAGAAGTTCATTAATCAGAAACACAAAGAATTTCTAGAATTAAAATAGGGCCATAGGTTTGTGACAGAATATGAATGAGAATTCGTGAGGCTCAGTAAATATGCCCGAGAATGTGTTTCAATAGAAGCTATTATGTACAAAAGATTTGAAGATGACTTGAAGGAAGATATCAGATTGCTAGTTGGAATTCTAAAGTTGAAAGAGTTTTGGATCTTGTCAATCGTGCTTGCAAAGCTGAAGAATTGGGCAAAGAAAAAAGAAAGGTTGATTTTGAAGCTAGAGATTCTAGAAAGAGATTGATGAATAAACCCTATCACTCTATATCCAAGAAATCATGAGATGTTTATAGTCGATCAAATGCATTAGTAAAGTACTTCAATATAGATTGTGGGAAGCAATTTATGAGTTCAAAAACTTCAGCTATGTCAATGGCAAGTGTAGGTAATGCTAGATCAAATAAACCTGAATGTGGACAATGTGGAAAATGACATTTTGGAGAGTGTAGAATGAATGACAAAGCCTGTTTTAGATGTGGCTCGCACGAACAATTCATTTGAGATTGTCCTGAGTTAGATGAAAAAGATAAATCTCAGAATGCAAGATCAAGCAACACAATTACGAGAGGAAGACCATCCCCTAATGTTTGAAATGTGAGTGGTAGTAGAGGTGCAACATGAGATACTGCTATAAGATCTGAAGCTAGAGCACCTACCAGAACTTATGCTATTCGCACTCGCGAAGAAGTGTTATCTCCAAATGTTATTACTGGTACATTCTCTCTTTATAACACTAATGTAGTTGCATTGATAGACCCCGAATCAACTCATTCATATATATGTGTGACCTTAGTGTCTAGTAAGAATTTACTTGTTGGTTCTACTGAGTTTGTTAGAAAAGTGTCGAACCCCTTAGGCAAATATGTCCTGGTTGACAAAGTTTGCAAGAATTGTCTGTTAATGACTTGGGGTTACTATTTTCTGGCTGATTTGATGTTGTTATCATTTGACGAGTTTGATGTAATTCTGGGTATGGACTAGTTGACATTGCATGATACAGTAGTAAATTGTAGATGAAAGACAATTAAGTTGAAATGTCAGAATAATGAGACTCTCGGAATCGAATCAAATGATCTGAATGGTTTACCAGCTATAATTTCATTGATGTCAGCTCAGAAATATGTGAAAAAGGGATGTAACACATATCTTACATATGTACTTGGTACAAAAGTGTCAGAATCAAAGATTGAATCAGTACCAGTTGTTTGCGAGTATCCAGATGTGTTTCTAAAAGAGTTACCGGGTTTTCCACCGATCAGATAAGTTGAATTTGCTATTAATTTAGTAGCAGGAACTTCACCGATATCCATAACTCCATACAAAATGGCTCTGACAGAGTTAAAAGAGTTGAAAGCTCAGTTGTAAGAATTAACTGATAAAGGATTCGCACGACCGAGTTTCTCGCCCTGGGATGCACCAGTGTTATTTTAAAGAAAAAGGATGGTTCTATGAGAATGTGTATAGACTATCGACAGCTCAACAAAGATAAGTATCCATTGTCGAGAATAGACGATTTGTTTGATTAGTTGAAAGGTGCAACAGTGTTTTCAAGATTGATTTAAGATCTGGTTATTATCAGTTGCGAGTTAAAGATGCTGATGTGCCGAAAATAGCGTTCAGAACAAGATACGGACATTATGAATTTCTTAGTTATGCCTCTCGAATTAACTAATGCTCCTACAATCTTTATGGATTTGATGAATTGGATTTTCAGATCGTATTTAATAGATTCATTGTTGTATATTTTGATGATATTTTGATTTATTCTCGAGATGAATCAAAGCATGCTGAGCATTTGAAAATAGTGTTATAGACCTTGAGAGACAAGCAATTGTTTGCAAAGCTCAGTAAATGTGAGTTTTGGCTTTGAGAGGTTGGATTTCTAGGGCCTATCATTTCAGCCGAAGGTATTAGAGTTGACCTGAGTAAGATTTCTACAATTATAGATTGGAAACCTCTGAGAAATGTATCTGAAGTCTGAAGTTTTCTGGAAGTAGCTGGTTGTTATCGACGTTTTGTGAAAGGATTCTCTATGATTACAACACCGCTGACTCGATTACTTCAGAAAGATGTAAAGTTCGAATGGTCTGAGAATTGTTAGCAGAGTTTTGAGTAGTTGAAAGCATTATTGACTGAGGCACAAATGTTAGTACAACCTGAGTCGGGTAAAGAATTCATAATTTATAGTAATGCGTCATTGAACAGTCTTGGTTGTGTATTGATGCAGGATGGAAAAGTAATAGCTTATGCTTCTAGATAGTTGAAGCTGCATGAAAAGAATTACCCGACGCACGATTTAGAATTGGCTGCGATTGTGATCGCATTAAAGATTTGGCGACATCACTTGTTTGGTGAGAAATGCCACATTTATACAGATCACAAGAGCTTAAAATATTTAATGACTCAGAAAGACTTGAATTTATGACGACGAAGATTGCTTGAATTATAGAAAGATTATGAACTAGTAATTGATTATCATCCTGGGAAAGCGAACGTAGTTGCTGATGCTTTGAGCAAAAACTCATTATTTACTTTGCGTGCTATGAGCATACAGTTAGCTTTGTCTGATGACGGTTCAATTGTAGTTGATTTGGAAGCGAGACTGTTTTTTCTTTAGCAAATCTGTGAAGCCTAGAAACGCGATAATGAATTGCAAGTTAAACAAGTTTAGTGTGAGCCGACTTCTAATTCGGAGTATCAAATTGGATCTGATGATTGTTTGATGTTCTGAGGTAGAATCTATGTATGGGGAAATCGTGAGCTTATTCAGAAGATTCTAAATGAAGCACATAGTGGTTGTTTATCCATACATTCGGGAAGCACTAAAATGTACAATGACTTGAAACAGTTATATTGGTGGTCAGGTATGAAACGAGACATTTCAGAGTTTGTATCGAGATGTTTAGTTTTTCAATAAGTTAAAGCCAAACATCAAGTATTGTCCAGACTACTTTAGCTAGTGATGGTACCTGAGTGGAAATGGGATAGAGTTACAATGGATTTTGTATCGAGGTTGAACCTGTCTCCGAAAAAGAAAGATGCAATTTGGGTTGTCGTTGATAGATTAACAAAATCAGCACATTTCATCCCAGTACGTATTGACTCATCACTTGATAAATTGGCTGAGTTGTATGTTTCTGAAATTGTTAGATTGCACAAGGTGCTAGTTTTGATTATTTTGGATAGAGATTTGAGATTTACGTCTCGCTTTTGGAAGAATTTACAAGAAGCTCTGGGTACGAAATTGAATTTTAGCACAGCTTTTCATCTGTAAACTGACAGGCAGTTTGAACGAGTATTACAGATCCTTGAAGATATGCTCAGATGTTGTGTTTTAGAGTTCGAAGGAAACTGGGAGAAATATTTGCCACTGGTTGAATTTGTGTATAATAACAGCTTTCAATCAAGCATAAAGATGGCACCGTATGAAGCATTTTATGGTCACAAATGCCAAACTACTTTGTACTGGACTTAACTTAGCGAGAAACATATTTACAAGGTTGATTTGGTTAGAGAAACCGAAGAGAAAGTGAAGGTAATTCGCACTTGTTTGAAAGCAGGTTCAAATCGTCAAAAGTCATACGCATATTTGAAAAGAAAAGTATTTGAATTTTAGATCGGCGATAAAGTATTTCTGAAAGTGTCTCTATGGAAGAAAATCCTTCGATTTGTTCGTAAAGGTAAACTGAGTCCGCGTTTCATCGGGCCGTACGAGATCATCGAAAGAATAGGGCCAGTGGCATATTGACTAGCTTTACCATAAGAGTTAGAAAAGACTCATAATGTATTTCACATGTCCATGTTACGTCATTATAGATCTGACCTGTCACATGTGATATCTCCGTCAGAGATTGAAATTCAACCCAATATGACCTACAACAAAAAACCAATCAGAGTTATAGCTTGAGAGATTAAAGAGCTGAGAAATAAATGCACAACTTTAGTGAAAGTATTGTGGCGACGTCATGGGATAGAAGAGGCTACGTGGGAGCCCGAGGAAGCAATGAGAAAATAGTACCCTAACCTATTCACTGGTAAGATATTCGGGGACTAAAATCCTTAGAGGGAGAGTTGTAACAGCTAGTTTTTAGTCAAATCAAAATAGCGGTTTCAAAACCACAAATACGTGGCCAAAATATTTATTTTATTATTATTTTAAGGTCTATAGCATGACTATGTGATTGTGTGAAACTTTCGTTAAGAAATTTTATCGTTTGAATGGTTAATTTGATAAAAAGGACTAAATCGTGTAAAGTGTAAAAGTGGAGTTCTAATAGCTAAAGGTGTCAATAGCTATTGAACCTTAAATTTAAGGTATTTATATGGTAAATAAACCATTTTTAGTGTTAGTGAACAAAGATGGGCATGAAAAAAATGAATTTTAATGGTTTATATTATAGGTTAATATTGTAATTTGGTTATTTAAGTATAATAAATAAAACAAAATCAAAATTTTGTTGGCTATCATCTTCCTAGCCGATTTCAACAAAAGAAAGAACCATTTTAGGGTTTGAAATTTGGAAACTTTAATCTTGGCTATTAAGGTATGATTTTTGTCCCGTTTTTAATGATTTCTATGTTTTTAAGATTATTGTAGCAAGTACTAACTAGCCCAAGGACTAACTTGCAAAACTTTTAATGATTTTGAAAGTTTCCATTAATGAATAAGCATGTGTTTTGAAGTTTCTTAATAGATTATGAATACTTGTTAATATATACACAAGTTTTGTTAAGTGATTTTTGAGAAAAATGAAAAATATGGATTAAATTGAGAAATGTGTAAATTGTGTGGTAGAAGTGTGAAATAAATGAAAATATGAACTACTATGGGTATTATGGTAATTCGGCTACCATGGGTTAGTCTTGAATTTTATTAATTTGTGATTTTGTGTAATAAGGACTAAATTGTAAAAATATGAAAGTTTAGGGGGTAAATGTGTAAAATAGCCCTAATATGTCTTTTGGATTGAATTGAATAAATAGAAGAATAAATAAGTTGATTTTTATTACTTATAGATCAAGAAATGAGGAATTCAGACTTAGATCGGGGAAAAAGCAAAGTAATTGAATAGTTGGTCCGTTCCGTTATTTCCGTACACGAGGTAAGTTCGTATATATTAAGCATTGTAATAATTATGATTTAGTGCTTTGATTTTGCATAAATTGTATATACAGGACGACAGATATGTTCAACAACAAATCGATTATTTGTGCCACTTGGTGTGCGATATAATATAGCTTCAGCTATATATGGCACTTAGCGTGTGATTCGACATAGCTTCGGCTATATATATGGAGCTTAGTGTGCGATTTGAGATAGCATCTACTATTTACGACATTTAGTGTGCGAGATATCGAGTATGGCACTTAGTGTGCGAGACATTGAGTATTCAACGACATTCCGTGTATGTATGAACCTGTTATGGATTGGTACAGGTATGTACATGTATGTTATGAGCTTAAAATCGAAGAAGTTACAAAGTTTGTATATAAGCTTATGAATAAGCAGTTGAAAGGTTTGTCAGAAATCATAAAATACATGATAATATGTTTAGATTGATGAATGTTGTATTTGTGTTTAATTAAGTTTATATAATACGAGTTTACTAAGCTATGAACGAGTTTACTAAGTTATGAAGCTTACTTTGTGTTATTTTTCTATGTTTTATAGTGAACCAAGGCTAGCTCGGATTCGGGAGTCATCGGGAACATCATCATACTATCAAACATCTAAGTTGGTACTTTTGGATTGTACATTTTTGGCATATGGCATGGATAAGCTAGATGTGGTATTTTGGTTGTGATTATAGCCATGAGATTTGGCTTGTAAACTTTATATGTTTTGGTTTGTATATATAGCCATGAGTGATGGCTTATTTTGGTATGTTTGGTATGAATGTGGTTATGGTTTTATCGTTACTCAAATGGTTAATTGATTTGTGGAGTATAAAATGCTTGAAAAATGCCTTGATGAGGTATGATTTTAGATGTTGTGTGGTTATTTATAAGGAAGTTATAACAGTGTGAATTATGGTAAATGAACTATACAGATTGATATTGTTTTGGCATGTATTTGTCTAAGTAAATGGTAGTGATTTGAGATTTGGAATAGATGAAATTATAATGGCATGAATTGTGCATTTGGTTGATGGTTTTGGCTGCCTAATTGTATGATGAAATGGTACCCTTTTGGTTATTTAGGTGAGCATGAATAAGGGTGGCAAATTGGCCTTGTAAATGACCTAATTTTGTCCACATGGGTAGAGACACAGGTGTGTGTCTCAGCCGGGTGTGCACACAGTCGTGTTACACGGCCGTGTGTCCCCTGGTGATGAAATTTAATTGAAGTCAGAATGCTCCACACGGTCTCACACATAGGCGTGTGACTTGGCTGTGTTGTATAAGTTAGTATACTCTACATTTTTGGCATGGCCTAGCACATTGCTTGGCACACGAGCATGTGTGGCCACTTCGTAGGGCACACGGGCTAGACACACGGGTGTGTGGTTGGCCGTGTGACCTAAGTCAGTATGTATGTCCTGTTTCCACATGACCTGAGACATGGGCATGTCTAAAGCCGTGTAAGGCACACGGCCTATTCACACGGGCGTGTGACCTCTATATGGCTAAAATTTTTCTAAGTTTCCAAAATTTTTATATATTATCGATTTAGTCCCGAACCATTTCTAAAGCATGTTTAAGGCCTCGTAGGACTTTATAAGGGACAATGTGATTGTGTTGAATGATTTATGAGAATGAATGTTTTATGTTTGATAAATGTATGGTATATGTTGTAAATGAGTACATGGGCAGAGACACGAGCGTGTGTCTCAGTCGTGTGAGACACACGACCCAGTACATGGGCGTGTGTATTGGCCATGTAATCCTTACACCTAATTTTTGAAAATTAAATTGTCCACACGAGTAAGGACATCGGCTTATCATTGAAGTATGCATAGAAGAAGTGAAGAGTAAGATAGTGAGATTAAAATGATATATCATTGAAGTATGATAAACCACAATTTGATTAACGTATTTCTAATTACACTTATTTACATATATGTACTTACTAAGCTCTCATGCTTACCCTATTTCCTTTCCATTTTCTTATAGTGCCGCCAATGTAGTTCGAGGATCGTCGCTTACATCAGAGAAGCCAGCCACAGTATCCTTGAAGTACTTGGAATACCTAGTTTTATATGGCATGTATAGGAACTTTTGATTTTATTTTTGTGTCACATTGTTTTGAGGTCAAAGGTGTTGGCTTGTTTTAGCATTTGACTCATTTTGTTTAAAGCCATGAAATTGGCTAATATTGTAAGCCAATATATAAATGCAAGATAGTCTTTTACGAATGTGGAATTGTTGGAATGGTTGAATTTATGAAATGTATATAGGTCTTAGCTATGGTTGTTGGTTGAAAAATTATATTAAGTTAGATTTTGATATGTTGACTGGTATTAAATTGAGTTTCAAGGTGGCATAGGGCTTTGTAAATAGCCTTATATTGTCCACACGAGTAGACACACGGGCATTTGTCTAGGCCGTATGTGACAGACGGCTAGCCCCATAGGCGTGTTGTCCGGCCGTGTGTCCCTTACAGGTAAAATTTTCAAGTCAGTATGCATGGTAGTAAACACACAGGCAGAGACACGGCCATGTGTCTCAACTCTGTGGAGGACCCGGCCAATGGCAACGAGCGTGTGCCTTGGCCGTGTGCCCCTTATTGGATGCTGACGTCAGAAACAAAATGTCAAGGTTTTTGGACACGGGCTAGGACACGGGCGTGTCATGGCCATGTGAGGGACACAGGCCATAGACACAGGTGTGTGTCAGGCCATGTGAAAAACTCCTGTAGGTTTGAATTTAGAATTTAATTCACACGGGCATGGGGCACCAGCTTGTCCCTTGATGCTTAGGCAGCGTGTGTCATACGGGCCATTAACACGGCCATGTCTTAATGACCACACGGGCGTGTCACCCATCCACACGGGCGTGTGCTCTATTTCAAAGGTTATTTTTTTCTAAAGTTGGTTAAGGACCCGAGCCGGTCCTGGATGGTTTCCAATGGATGTTTGAGGCCTCGTAGTCAAATGTTAAGGTGTTTATATAAAGTTTTAAAATTTATCAAGTGTTGATGATTTAAAAAAGTTGGAATGAATGAGTTTAAGTGTGCTAACGCCTCGTATCCTGTCCTAGTGTAGGACTCGAGTGTGGGGTGTTACATTTAGTGGGATTAGAGCTATGGTTTAGCCGATTCTCAAACTAACCTAGCGTGTGTACGAGTCTAGCTATACATACCATAAATAAATTGTGATAGTGTGATGGCTCCTGATTTTGTTATCATGTTTTTTTATAGTAATGGATCCCGATCGAACTATGGCGGACGATGTAGAAAGTAATGCACTGACTCCTACTGAAGGGGTGGTGCCATCCGATAATTGACCTTCCACGGTTAGCCAGTGAGGGGCGAAAGGGCTCGAGAAGCCTTTCTCCACATGATGAATGAATGGTACATAGAGTTCATCCGAGCAAACTCGAATACTCAACCCCCTTCACGTCCTCCTATCCCTCAACCTGTCCCTGTAGCACCTAAGGGTATGGATTTTGTGAGACTGAATAGACCCCCAGTGGAAAAGATTCGAAAGCATGGAGCCGAGGAGTTCCGTGCAAATAAAGATAATGATCCCGAAAGGGCAAAGTTCTGGCTTGAGAATACCATCAGGGTATTCGAAGAATTATCTTGTACTCCCAAAGAATGCTTAAAGTGTGCCATATCCTTGTTCAGGGACTCGGCATACCACTAGTGGAAAACATTAGTTTCAGTGGTACCTCCCGAGAGGGTCACATGGGAATTCTTCCAAGGAATTCTGGAAGAAATATATTAGTGAGAGATTCATGGATCAAAAACATAAGGAATTTCTTAACTTGAAGGAAGGCCTCATGACAGTTACTAAATATGAAAAGGAGTTTGTCCGACTTAGTAAGTATGCTCAGGAGTGTGTGCCCTCAGAGGCTAAGATGTGTCAAAGGTTTGAAGATGGACTTAATGAGGATATCCAATTGTCAATGGGTGTCCTTGAATTGAAGGAGTTTGTGGTGCTCGTTAATCGGGCTTGTAAGGCCGAAGAATTGATTAAGGAAAAGAAAAAAACTGAGGCGGAGACTAGAGATGTAAGGAAGAGACATTCAAGCAAGTCATTTCCATCTCAGTCTAAGAAATCCAGGGACGTTTACTCCCATTCTCATGTGCCAGCTGGACACTCATATAGAGATCGTAAGAAGTAAGATTCGGATTCTAAATCTGGGGCTATATCAGTGGCTGCTGTGGGTAACGTTAAGTCTTCTCGACCAGATTGCCAACATTGGGGTAGAAGTCATTTCGGCAAGTGTAGAATGAATGATGGATCTTGTTTTTGATGTGGTTCTCAAGACCATTTTATCAAGGATTGTCCTGAGATAAACGAGAAAGAAAATTTTTAAGGTGCAAGGACAAGTGGCACCAATTCTAAAGGAAGACCTCAGAAGAATATCGAAAGCAGGGCTAGTAACAAGAATGTAATAAGAGACACCACAATGAGATCAAAAGCTAGAGCTCTGGCTAGAACCTACGCCATACGTGCACGTGAAGATGCATCTTCTCCTGATGTGATCACCAGCACATTTTCTCTTTATGATAATACTATTATTGCTTTGATTGATCCTGGCTCCACTCATTCGTATGTGTGCATGAAATTGATGTCTAACATTAACATACCTGTTGAGTCTACGGAGTTTCTGATTAAGGTGTCAAGCCCTCTAGGCAAGCATGTGATAGTCGATAAAGTATGCAAGAAATGTCTCTTGATAGTTAAAGGTCACTGTTTTCCGGCTAATTTGATATTGTTACCATTCAATGAGTTTGATGTCATTTTGGGTATAGACTAGTTGACACTCCATGATGCTGTAGTAAATTGTAGGAAAAAGGTTATTAAATTGAAATGTGAAAATGGTGAAACTCTTTGGGTTAAATCAGATGAACCGAAGAATTTGCCTATTGTAATATCCTCAATGTTTGGCCAAAAATGTTTGAGGAAAGGTTGTGAAGCTTATTTGGCTGTTATAATGAATTCTAAGGAGTCTGAGCTGAAGGTTGAGGCAGTACCAGTTGTATGCGAATATGCAGACATATTTTTAGAAGAATTTCCCGGGTTACCCCCTAATAGAGAAGTTGAATTTGGTATAGAGCTAATGCCAGGGACAACACCTATTTCGATGGCTCCGTATCGAATGGCACAAACTGAGTTGAAGGAACTAAAGTCACAATTACAAGAATTGACTGGTAAGGGATGTGCATAGATTACCAGAAGTTAAATAAGATGACAATCAAGAATAAATATCCGTTGCTGTGGATTGACGACTTGTTCGATCAATTGGAAAGAGCAACATGGTTTTGTAAGATAGACTTGAGATCCAACTACTATCAACTAAGAGTTAAAGAGTCAGATGTACCTAAGGCTACTTTTAGGACGAGTTATGGTCACTATGAGTTCCTCATCATGCCTTTCTGTTTAAAAACTGCTCCCGCTGTGTTTATGGATTTAATGAATAGGATTTTTCGGTCATACTTGGAGAAGTTTATCGTTGTATTTATCGATGACATCCTGATTTATTCTAGAGATGAGGTGGAGCATACCGAGCACTTGAGAATCATTTTATAGACTCTGAAAAAAAATCAATTGTACACTAAGTTTAGTAATAGTGAGTTTTGGCTTTGAGAAGTCAGATTTTTGGGTCACATTGTCTCAAGTGATGGCATTAGGGTTGATCCCAGCAAGGTTTCTGCTATTGTTGAATGGAAACCCCTAAAGAATGTGATAAAGGTTAGCAGCTTTTTGGGTTTGGCTGGTTATTACAAGCGATTTGTAAAGGATTTCTCTATGATTGCTACCCCCATGACGAGGTTATTGTAAAAAGAATTTAAGTTTGAATGGTCGGATAAGTGCCAGCAGATTTTCGAGAAGTTGAAGAAGTTATTGACTGAGGTTTCAGTATTAGTACAACTCGAATCAGGAAAAGAGTTCGTGATTCATAGCGATGCTTCTCTAAATGGCTTGGGATGCGTACTTATGCAGGAAGGCAAGGTTATAGCTTATGCCTCGAGACAATTGAAACCTCACGAGAAGAATTATCCGACACATGACCTAGAGTTGGCTGCCATAGTGCTTGCCTTGAAGATCTGGAAACATTATTTGTTCGGGGAGATACGCCATGTATACACCGATCATAAAAGTCTTAAGTACTTGATGACTCAGAAGGATCTAAATTTAAGACAATGGATGTGGTTGGAACTATTAAAAGATTATGAATTGATTATCGACTATCATTCGGGTAAGGCGAATGTGGTCGCAGATGCATTGAGTAGAAAATCATTATTTGCACTGAGAGCAATGAACGCCCAATTGACTTTGTCAAATGATGGTTCAATTCTAGTTGAGTTAAAATCTAGACCGATGTTTCTCCAAGGAATTTTTGAAATTCAGATGAGTGATAATGAATTGTTAGCCAAGAGAACTCAGTGTAAATCGGGTGTTGAGTCAAATTTTTGAATTGATTCCGATGGTTGCTTGAGGTTCCAGGGTAGGATCTGTGTTCCTAAGGATACCGAGTTGATTCAAAAAAATTTAATTGAGGCACATAGTGGTTGTTTGTTGGTACACCTCGGAAGTACGAAAATGTACAATGATTTGAAGAAAATGTATTGGTGGCCAGGTATGAAAAGAGACATTTCGGAGTTTGTAACAAAATGTTTAGTGTGCCAACATGTAAAGGCAAAACACCAAGTACCTCCGGGTTTACTTCAGCCTATCATGGTCCCCGAGTGGAAGTGGGATCAGGTTACTGTGGATTTTGTGACAGGTTTGCCAGTAACTCTGAGGAAGAAAGATGTCGTATGGGTTCTGGTTGATATGTAACATCCCAAAATAGGGCCTAGTCGGAATAATGGTTTTGGGACCACAAATCTAACATCAAATATTTATTTTATAATTATTATGAGGTTTAGAGTATGAGAATATGCATGTGTTAAAATTTCATGAAGAAATTCTTTAAGTAAGGTGTCCAATTGGAAATTAGGGACTAAATTGAATAAATTGCAAAACTTGGGTTCTAGGAGCAATTTGTATGAAATTGCTTTAGATTATAAATTAGAAGGCCTTGGGGAGCCATTTTCCCAATTTCTATGTTTTTGGACAAAAATGGGCTTGCATGGATGAAATTTTAAAGAAAGGGCTTAAGGGCATTTTGGTCATTTGGCATTTTAACGAAATAAAATGGGAAAAATTAACCAAAAATCAGCCATCTTCTCCCTTGTACCAGCCGAAATTCTCAAGCCCTCCATAGCTAGGGTTTTCAATCTTTTCAAGCTCATTAGTAAGTATCCCAAGCCCCGTTTTTAATGTTCTTTGCATTTTTGAGATCCAGGTAGCTTACTCTCTCCATTTCTACCCATATTTCATGCTAGGGTTTATGTTTAAAAATTTACCCATGCATGAGTTACTTGTATTTTGATGGTTTAGGGAGGAATATGAAAGTTGGATGTGTGTTAAACATCTTTTCCTAGGTGATTTTCATGAAAAACCCCTACAGGGACCTTTTTGCAAAAGTTGTTAAATGTGTGGTAGAACTGTGAAAATAATAGAAAAAGTGGGCTACCATAAGAGGAAAAAAGTGTTCGGCTAGGCTTGTGTAAGATAGAAATTTCATGTGTGACAGCCCAAAATTGACCCTAGTCGGGAAGTGGTTTCGGGACCGCTAAACCGAGTCACCGAAATGTTTGAATGTGATATTTATTGTCTAGAATATGTAATTATGAATGTGTGAAAATTTCAAGCTTCGATTTAGTCGATCGCATGTGAATTTAGTCAATAGGACTTATGTGCGACATTTTTGAAATGTGATAGGTCGAAGCATAAGGACCTATTAGTGCATGAAATAAAAAAGGGGGACTTGCATGTCAAATTCCCCCCCCTAATGAGTAGTGGCCGGCCATGACAAGCATGGTAGACCAAGTGTGATGGGCAAGACATGTCATAGACATGTTGTGTTAGTGCATCATGAGTGGAAACATGTCACAAACATGTTATGTTAGTGAGGTATGTTAGGAGAAATAAAATAAGGAGCATGGGCATAAAATAATGAAAAGGAGTATGATGAATACAAAAAAAAAATGTGTGTAGTTGTTTCCCCCCCCCCCATTGCCGTGAGTTAAAGAAAAGAAAGGAGAAAATTTTGTTCATCCTTTTTCATCTTCATTTGGCCGAAAATTTTAAGGAGGAAGGAAGAAGAAAGGTTGAAGAGGTTCGGCCATGCATGTGACTAGGCTAAGGTATGTTTGGTGATGTTCCATGAGATGCATGCATATTTTAGTTGTTAGCTTGAGTTCTACCTAGCCCATGGTCTAAATCTTGCTATGTGATGGAAATGACACTCGGCCATGGATGCATCATTCTTGGTTGATGTTTGATGTTGTGGTGATGAGGCATGAAGATGAGTTAAGTTTCGGCTAAGGTGGATTTGTGTTGATGTCATTTGCATGCTAAGTGTAAAGCTTTGTAATGATGCATGTGATGGTGGATTGATGATTCTTGAATCTTCTTTTTAGCATTTTTGAGTGAGCACATATGTGCATTGGTTGCTAAATGGAGAAGAATCGGCTAGCAAGTTGTGTGCTAAGGCCGAATATAATTTTTGTATATTAATGAGTAATGCATGTGTTAAATTGATGGAAAGGGAGAGGATGCTTTACTAGTGTATATATGTGTGTATTAGCCAAGTTTTGAACTTGAAACAAAAGGGTGTTTAGTCAATACAAGTGACCATACTTGTAGAATGTATTAAGTGTTAAAATCGGCCCCAAAATAGACATGCATATTCGGCCAAGGGGGAAAAAATTAGCTAAAATGTTGAGTTTGATTCATGATTCCGTACATATGTGACTTTAATGTCTAATGTATAAATATGGGCTAAGTGCCTTGTGTTCCTCTTTTCAATGCTCAAATGATTAAATCAATTTATTTGTTTAATTAAGCTCAAGAGCAAAGGGGAACTAAATCCGATAAAGGGAAGGATAAAGTGGTCGAATAGCTATCGGAATCGTTCGACAACACCCGAGGTAAGTTCTTGAGTAAAAGAGCTTAAATTATGATGTGATTAGATCATGTTTTAAGCAAATTAAAATCATGCTCTTTGTGTGGCTATTGAGCCGAATTTGCAAGAATGATAAATGTCTTGTGTTTGAGTTTTGCTAACGAAAACGAAATACGAATGTGCCATGATTTATTGTTAAATGTGCATGGTTATTTGAATGATGTCCGGGCTAAGTCCCGAAGGCTTTGTGCTAAGTGACCATATCCGGACTAAGATCCGAAGGCAATTGTGCGAGATACTAATTCCGGGCTAAGCCCGAAGGCATTTGTGCGAGTTACTAAATCCGGGTTAAGTCCCGAAGGCAATTGTGCGAGTTACTATAACCGGGCTATGTCCCGAAGGCATTTGAACGAGGAGCTATATCCGGTTAAATTCCGAAGGTACGTGATTTGGGAATGAATGATCTTGCTGTAAAAATTTCAGTTAATACTCTAGAAACATCCCAACATTGAGGTATGTTTCGTATGTGCTTGAATTTAGTTGAGCCCTTACAAATAAGTATTCGCTCAGTTGATAAACGAGCTACCGGCCTTTGGCTAAGTTGATCTTTTGTGTATGTACATAAGGGTTGGTAATGTGAAGCAAGTATGATATCGAAAATTTGTGCATATGAAATTATCCGTTTAGCTATATGAATGCTATACTTTTGTTGTGCTGGAATTCCTTGCTCAAAACTTACTAAGCATAAATTGCTTACTCCGTTTCATTGCTCCTCTGTTTTATAGATTTGGTTCTCCAGCTATCGGACTCGGGATTTTGAAGTCGAAGTCGCCCACACTATCAAAGCCCCCCTTTTGGTACAATTTTGGTTGAACTTCGAAATGGCATGTATAGGACTACCCGTTTGTTGTGGGTCATGGACCCTTTGGACTTGTATAATTTTGGATAGCCATGCGAAAATGGCTTATATATGTTTGAGTGTAATGTTATAATCATTTGGTATGGATATGGTTATTGAGAGGTGTGGATAGGCTTGACAAGGATTGGCCATGGGAATCGTTAATCACTATCATAAATTGTGCTACTTATGCAAAAAGGGCTAGTTGAATCATGGAAACTATGAAATAGGTAAAGTCTACCTTAAAGGCAGATGCTGACAGCAGCAGTGATATAGATTTGGAAATTCACTAAAAATAGTAGGAATGGAATTAAATAGTGAATAAATTATGTAAACGAACCTTGATGAATCTATTTTCATAGGAAAGTAACGAAACAATCATACGGACAGTATGTTAAGAGATATTCAGGTTCTTGTGAGACAGGGCCAGAACGGTTTCTGGATTTCCTGTTCCGACTTTGGAAATTCATTATAAATTAACCAGAGGCAATTAGGAGTCAAGCTATATATGTATAGATTCCTCTCTGAGTCTAGTTTCTATAGAAACAAACGGCATCATTATTGAAGCCCTGTACAGGGAGATATCCAAGTCGTAATGCGCAAAGGTCAGGGTAGTCGATCCCTGTAACATGGGAGACTTTGACTAATAAACTGTACTAATTGGCCTGACCAAAAATTCTAGAAAAAAATATGTAGATGGGCATACGAGTCTAGTTTCAGGGAAAATTTACGGGACTGGATTCCGAGTTTCTGAACTCAGGATATGATTTTTAAAGCGACTATTACGCAGATTGGCAGTGTCTGGAAAATTTTTAAAGTTTGTTAACACCTCGTGTTCGACTCCGGTGACGGTCTCGGGTTCGGGGTGTTACATTTGATTGGTATCAGAGCTACGGTTTAGTCGATTCTAGGACTACCGTAATGCGTTGGGTCTAGCTATACATGCCATTTTATGTGATTATTTGATAGTGTGGTGATTTCTGACAATTGTAAATGTGTTTATTTATAGTAATGGATCCCGATCCCGACCCAGAGGTAGCTGATGATCTTGAGAGTGTAGCGCCTGCTCCCGCACAAGGGACAGCGCCGGTGAACTCTCAACCTAATGCTAGTAACCCAAATGATGAAGCTAGACAAGCTTTCTATAGCGTGATGAATGATTGGTTCAACCAATACATTCGAACTAATACGGCTGTTTCACAACCTCCCTTCCCGACTAATACAACCCCGCACCTACAATACCTCCGGTAACTGACCAATAAGGTCAAATAAGCCTCCAGTTGACAGAATCCGAAACATGGGCTACTGAATTTAAAGCTACGGATAGCGACGATGCCGAACAAGCTGAATTTTGGTTGGACAACACTATCCGGGTACTCGATGAGCTATCTTGTACACCCGATGAATGCCTAAAGTGTACTATCTCCTTGCTACGTGTTTCTGCCTACTATTGGTGGAGTACTCTGACTTCTGTTGTGCCCCGAGAGCAAGTAACTTGGGAGTTTTTCCAAACTGAGTTTCGGAAAAAGTATATCAGTCAGAGATTTGTTGATAAAAAACGGAAGGAATTTCTTGAGCTTAAGCAAGGTTCTATGTCAGTTACTGATTACGAGCGAAAATTTGTTAGACTTAGTAGATACGCTCGGGAATGTGTTTCGTCTGAGGCTATTATGTGTAAACGCTTCGAGGATGGGCTGAATGAAGATATAAAAATGTTCGTTGGCGTTCTTGAAATACGAGAGTTCGTAGTACTTGTCGAGCGAGCTTGTAAAGCCGAAGAGCTTGGAAAAGAAAAACAAAAAGTTGATGTGGGAACTGGAGAGTTTCGTAAAAGATCTTCGGGAAAGTCTCTTCAACAGGCATCGAAGAAATTTTGAGATGATGTGGGCTGGTCGAGAGGCACTTCGGGCCTTTTTAGACGAGATCGTGATCGACCCCCTGTGGGTACACGAGGCACTTCGGTCGCCAGTGTTGGGAATGAACGTCGAGACAGAACGAAATGTCGATATTGCAGTAAATGGCATTCGGGAGTTGTAGATTCCTTGACCGCTCCTGTTACAAGTGCGGATCAGTTGACCACTTCATTAAAGATTGCCCGAGGTTGTCTGAACAGAATGTAAATCAGAGTGGGAAACCGGGTGCTACCACTGCTTGAGGTAGACCATCTGGAAATACGGGCAATGCTAGTGGTGGTCAGAGAGGATCTAGAGATGCTACGACCAGATCCGAGGCTCGTGCGCCTGCTAGAGCTTATGCTATACGTGCCCGGAGGATGCTTCTTCGCCTGATGTTATTACCGGTACTTTACTCTCTTTGATACTAATGTAATTGCTTTGATTGACCCCGGTTCTACTCATTCTTACATATGTGAAACCTTAGCATCTAGTAAGACTTTACCTATTGAGTCTACTGAGTTCGTAATTCGGGTGTCAAACCCCTTGGGTCGTTACGTGCTTGTCGACAAAGTGTGTAAGGAATGTCCCCTAGTAATTCGAGGTTCCTGTTTTCTGGCGGACTTGATGCTTTTGCCATTTGATGAATTTGATGTTATTCTTGGTTTGGATTGGCTGACCGCGCATGATGCAGTTGTGAACTGCAAAAGCAAGACTATTGATTTGAGGTGCGCAAATAACGAAGTAATCCGAGTTGAGTCTACGGACTTGGATGGGTTGCCAGCTGTAATATCCTCAATGTTGGCCCAGAAATATGTAAGAAAAGGGTGCGAAGCATACCTTGCGTATGTACTTGATGACAAAGAATTAGAAAAGAAACCCGAATCTGTGCCGGTGGTTTGTGAATACCCGGATGTTTTTCCTGAAGAATTACCGGGTTTACCACCTGTTCGGGAGATAGAGTTTGGTATTGAGCTTGTACCTGGGACTACGCCGATTTCGATGGCTCCGTATCGTATGGCACCAACCGAGTTAAAAGAGTTGAAAGCTCAGTTGCAAGAATTGACGGATAGAGGTTTGCTCGACCAAGTTTCTCACCTTAGGGTGCACCAGTATTGTTCGTGAAAAGAAGGACGGAACCATGAGGTTGTGCATTGACTATCATCAACTGAATAAAGTGACGATAAAGAACAAATATCCGTTACCGCGTATCGATGATTTGTTCGACCAACTGAAGGGAGCCTCAGTGTTCTCAAAAATAGATTTGAGATCGGGCTATTATCAGTTGCGAATTTGAGATTCGGACATACCCAAAACTGCCTTCAGAACGAGATATGGTCACTACGAGTTCTTAGTGATGCCGTTTGGGCTCACTAATGCCCCTGCGGTATTTATGGATTTGATGAATCGGATCTTCAGACCATATTTGGATCGGTTCGTAGTTGTGTTCATTGATGACATCTTGGTCTATTCAAGAGATGAGACCGAACATGCTGAGCACCTGAGACTAGTGTTGCAAATTTTGCGGGAGAAGCAGTTATATGCTAAGTTCAGTAAGTGTGAGTTCTGGTTAAGAGAGGTTAGCTTCTTGGGTCATGTGGTATCCGCATCGGGTATTCGAGTTGACCCGAGCAAAATTTCAGCCATACTTAACTAGAAGCCTCTAAGAAATATTACCGAAGTTCGGAGCTTCCTGGGGGCTCGCCGGTTATTACCGACGATTTGTAAAAGGTTCTCGATGATAGCCACACCAATGACGAAGCTACTTCAAAAGGATGTTAAGTTCGAATGGACGGAGAAATGTCAGAAAAGTTTCGATCAACTGAAAACTTTTTTGACTGAAGCTCCAATTTTAGTGCAACCCGAATCAGGCAAAGAGTTTGTCATTTATAGTGACGCATCCCTACTTGGGTTGGGTTGCGTATTGATGCAAGAAGGTAGAGTGGTGGCCTATGCGTCGAGACAATTAAAGCCACATGAGAAAAATTATCCGACCCATGATCTTGAACTAGCTGCCATCGTATTTGCTTTAAAAATATGGCGACATTACTTATTTGGTGAAAAGTGCCATGTATTTTTCGGATCACAAAAGTCTCAATATTTGATGACTCAAAGAGACTTAAATCTGCAACAAAGACGTTGGCTTGAGTTGTTGAAAGATTACGAGCTTGTCATTGATTACCACCCGGGAAAGGCTAATGTGGTTGCGGACGCCTTAAGCCAGAAATCATTGTTTGCTTTACGAGCGATGAATGTGCACTTGTCTGTTCTACCCGACAATGTGTTAGTAGCTGAATTAAAAGCCAAACCATTATTGATTCATCAAATTCGTGAAGCCCAGAAAGTTGATGATGAATTGGTTGCAAAACGGGCTGAGTGTGCTCCGAACAAGGAATCGGAGTTTCAAATTGATGATGATGATTGTTTGAGGTTCAGAAGTCGTTTGTGTGTTCCAAGGAATTCGGAACTCATTTCGATGATTCTGAACGAACCCATTGTAGCCGAATGTCAATTCACCCGGGGAGTACGAT